>NC_056743.1:430973425-430988655 GCF_019279795.1 Protopterus annectens
AATGCCTTCATCAGATCAGTACAAAAATATAAAACCTTTAACCAGTTAATGTTTTCTATCCTTTAAAATAGTTTTTAAAGGTATAAAACCATTTACGCCTGGTGGAACATCAGCTCTCAAATCAGCTATCCAATGAGTCTCTAACTTCTGTGGCATTCTTTGTCACCACCTATAGGTGTAAGAGTATAAATATCCAAAGCCATAAATTTAAAATCATGCCGTGGAAATTCATTAATGTGTTCAGCTACTGTACTTTGCACATGTCTCCGTATGTCACCCTTATGCTGTAAAATGTTCATTTAACATTCGATTGGTTTTACCAACATTGAAAGTGCATTCTGGTCAGGTTGCTATATGTCACATTTTTAGTAGAACAGCATACATAGTGTGAACACTTGTGTATCCTTTTGGTAAAAGGATGCTCAAACACATTATCAGTCTTAATATACCTACATGCCTTACATCTTTTACATGGATATATACCTAATTTGCCACTATGTAATGTACGTAGGTTATTCATATTACCAGGTCCTGGTCTGTGTATTGTATTCTTTATATATTTAAAATCAGTACTCAAAGTAAAGGGTATTATAACTTTGCATATATTTCTGTCCCTTATAAATTGAATCTCCAGTATTATTGAATACCAAGGTCTACCTTTCCCATCTCTCATGGACTTGGCCCATTCTGATGCTTCCCTAACTTCCCTACATTTGTAACCACGTTCTAACAAATTATTCTGTTACATTTATGTGATGTAAAAAATCACTTTCCTTACTACAAAGTCGGTAAGTTCTCAGAAGATGATTATCCATGAGATTCTTGAGTATTGTGGGGGTGCATGCTACCCCTATCCAATAGAGATTTTTTCCAGCATGAATTATATAACAAAGTACTTATTTTACCCCCTTTATCCACTTAAAATATCCAAGAATTCTATAAAATTTACTGATATACGCACAGTAAATTTTAAAAATGTGGTGGTCTCTAAATAGTTAACAAAAGCATCCAATTGTTGTATATCCCCTTTCCACAAAAAAAGACATCCACAAATCTGCAATACAAACCCATATGTGCTAGCCACAGATTTTCTTCAGTTAAAACACGTTTGTATAGCTGTTAGTGCAGGGTGTGCTCAAAGGCAAACATATTGTTCTCAAGTACAGTACTCAAGTACAGTACTTAACAGTATGCATACATGTTCAACATTTTTTGTCCATGTATGCTACTTTCATTAAAGCAATATATACCTTGCATACATACAAATGTTTCAATCAGGGGCATTAAAGCCCTTCTAGCTTGCCAGTATGCCAGACCACTTGTTCCCATAATAATTGTCCAGGCTGTTCAACAATATCTAAACTAGTACTTCAATGTAATTTGGTAGTCTGTTCCAAGCATCATCTATTCTGTCAGAACCAATTAGTACACTTCTCATTCCTATAGAATCTTCTACATAGGTTATCTGACGATTCTCTAGTACTTTTTGATAACCCCAAACATTCCCAGAGGTAGTTGTACCTAATTGCCCTATATACCTGAAGATCTCCTCTTAAATATCTGTAAGAGACATTGTACAAGTTCAGATAAATTTAGATTTTCACATCCATGGCTGCCCTTAGTATTTTTCTGCTGTACTTTCCTGTTTATTCATGCTTGTTTTCCTATAGGGTTATCATATTGTTCCATACTCCAGTTTTGGTCTAATGTGACAATGATTTCATTATGTTTGATATCCTATACTTTGTAAATCTTTTTATACAACCTATAGTTCAGTAACTATCATTAGCCAATTGGGTGATATGATTAGAAAAGCTCATAGTTGGATCTAGTTTCAATCAGTGTGCTGTATTTAATATTTGCCTGTAAGTTAGTCTCCGAAATCTCATATGCTTAGTTTTTGATGTATTGTTTAACAAATTATTCACCTGTGACCAAATGGTCAGTTTAGTCAAAATATTTTGCAGACAAGTCTTATCTGTGACACTTGTAATCAGTTTACCCAATTTCAGGTTGTCCGCATATAGACTGTAGAACACCTCAGATGAAAAAGTAGTCTGAAAAATACAATCTAAACAAGTAAGGGCCTAGTACAGAGACCTGTGGGACACCTTGACTGTAACAAAGGATTTCACCTGTCCAGTTGGTGTGTGAAATTTGCCATGTCCTATTTGTAAGCCATGCAGCTATCCATCTTATCAACAGTACATCAATACCTAGTTGTACTCATTGATTAGTGTTCTATGCATGACCCTGTCAAATGCTGGTTAAATTTATATAAATCACATCACTGCACAATTTTTCATTCATAACTGTTATACTGTTATAGAACTTCGTTACAGGTGGCAGATCTATTTTCAACACCTGCATGCAGAGGTATGGTTTCAAGTCCCAACCTTGCCAGTTTTGACCAACTTATCCAGTATTACCTTCTCCATTATTTTTCCACAACATGAGAGCAAACTTAAGGGTCTATAGTGTTCTGGGTTTGTCCTACTCTCCTTTCCCTTAAAGACAGGTTTTTATAAGTGCATGTCTCCAATCGAGGAATCTACCCTCAATTTATGACCTAGTGAATAATAGATGTAATGGCAGTTTAACTTCTTGCTGAAGTGTTCTAAGGTCATTGTTATTTATTCAGTCTCCTCCCTGTGCTTTGTTTGGATCCAGTTTGCACAGTTCTTTTTCAATATAATCTAATTTGATTCCAGAATCTGGGGTTACCAGGATGGTCACTAGGACAACTTACCACCCCTTTTGTGGAGCCAAACTGTTTTTTTGCATAATGTATCTATAAGCTGTCTGAATTAATTTTAGAATCTGCACAGTGCATCAATTTGTGTATCTTTACTCCTTCCACATCTTCTGCATCTATAAAAAGGTTTCCTATTATGCTAAATATCTTTATATAAATTTTCTTCTAATTTTTCTTGATCTTGTGTAACACTGCTTAATCTGTTTGTCCAGCTCATTTATTTCAGTTTTTGAAGTTGTAGTTCGACCTCTCTTCCATTTCTTAGATTTTTTTTGTCTCCCACCTTAATCTGCTATCTTGTTCTTATGGAAATATAGCCCCCTGATGTTGCGTGCCTAGATCCTGATGTTAAACATTTTTTTGACGTTTTGCACTAGTTTCTCTTTCAACTTTCCACATTCCATCTGCAGTTTTTCCACTGAACACCTCACTCCAGTTAGTTTTATATTGTAACTGTTTTGCTTCCCTATAATCTATAATTAACCTTCTGTGCATTGGCTTAGATTTCAGTTTGGCAGAATTATCTATCCACGAATTAACTTTTATGACCCCATGATCACTGCACATCAGTGGTGGTAAAACTTGAAGTACAGTAATTACCTTAGCCCTATATTATTAGGGATGTCTGTTAAGAGATTCTTTACATCTAGGGTCACAAAAATCTTGCATTTGAATTCAAGCTATCCATATATTCACTTAGTTGTAAAAAATGTGAAGAGTCTTTTAATACAGAGACAGCCTTATTAACCATAGGTCTAAGTTGGCCTTCTAACCATTTAGAAATTCCTGGCCTTAGAGGAGATTTTACCAAGGATTTATGCATCTTTGTTAGACCTGATATATTGGGAATCCTCTGAAAATCTACCATAAAGTAGTCTTATAAATCCTTGTAAATAATGCTAGTCTGTAATAAATGAAACCAATCATTCTTCACATTACTGACAATCTCTCACGTTGCTCATGTTCACAAGAGTGCAAGTAGTTTCATCTAACATATTCATAGTTTCCACATATGTAGAATAATCTTGCACCACTACTGCACCTTCTCTCGTCATTCAGTGCTTGCTTTTCTTGCAAATTTAAATTAGTGTCCTAGTCTATGCCTGGACATAAGTGTATCGATTTCATTCTCACAAACTTTCAAAAATGTATCAGTCAGTGGTCGAGTAACAGGCATGAATGTACAAGTTTTTTTATAGTTTTATTCAGCAGCAGCAGTGTTAGAAAACATAATGTAAGTACATTCCTAACAAACTGCCTTAAATCTAATATCACATCATGTAACTTGCTAGTAACAGCTGGTACAAAGACAAGCCCTTACTTAAAACATCAATTTGCACATCAGTTAAACATTTGAGAAAGATTAAATACCAGTTTAAATGTTTCTGTATTGGACTGTCCATAGAAAGCTTCCTCTCTTGCGGTTGTTGCTGAACAACTGCCTTCTCTGTTCTCTGGTGTCCTCACTTGTAAAGGTTGGCGAGTGAGCAGGGGTAAAAAAGTTGGGTTAGACCTTGGTCTGTCTCCCATCTCAATGTTCTTAGTGTTTGGTACAGAATTAAACATGGTGGGTAAAATTTCATTCGTTTTTGTTGTAGCCCTGCTCTGACTCCTGAATTACTTCGGTGGCCTCTATTTCAGATTCTGAAGTAGTAATCTTGAGACCTTCATCACTTGATACATTCTGACCAATCACTGACATGGGTGGCACACTGCTAACCTCCAACATGCCATTCTTACTGTTCTTGGAAGAGTTTAAACCTTTAGGGACTATGCATATGGATGCATTTTAAAGTGTATACACACGCGCACATTATATACACCCCTGGGTGGGCATTAATTACATGTTAACTAACACCCTGGAGGTCATTATTGCTTGCTTAACTCCTTCCCTGTAACTTCCAAAGGGTGGAGCTTAAGCTTATTGATTGCTTCAGATTATGCCCTCACATTTCAAACAAATACTCGTATCTCTGGAAAAATAGGTGTTACTAAAGAAGTGTAAATGGCAAACTCTTCAGCACTAACTCTTATTGAAGTAGTAGTATTCTTTAGGTTCTAAGTTTTAAACTGGATTTTATAAGCCACAGTAAACATAGTAACTATTTGTAATAATTTATAAACAATTTACAATATCTCAGCAACAACTCAAGTTAGACATACTGTTGAAAGCATTTTGTTCATCCAGCTGAGAGCTTTAATATAAGGGTAAGCAGTTCTCTGTGCTTTTTGGTTGCAGAGGTATTTAGAAAAGCATGACATTTATGACAATATAACTATATAAACAGTAGTTGATGTCTTTACATGTTATAGACAGAGATCAAATATAAACTCAGCTGTTTGCCATTGTGTAACTGTTAAGATGAATTTTAATACTTTGTAGCATGTTTTTAAAATGAATGCAAATATGAACAAGCAATATTTGATACCTAGAGCCCAATAGAATGTAACTGCAGAAGCAACTACATGCGTCACCCGGCTGTAATGAAGTAAGCCAAGTGTTAGTCTGCAGATAATTACATTACTAGCCAAAACACCTATTTAGAAGTTCCCACCAACATCATGAAGAATAAGCAAAGATGGGGCAAAATGTGAGACTGCCCATCTAATTGTCTAGGTTTACTTTGACGGTAACAAGTTTGTTCCAGTGGTAAATGAATGTGTTGGAATATGAATCAGTGTGATAATTTTGCAGCCACGTACTTATCTACTTCGACAGAGGTTTCTCATGTTGCCTCTCAGAAGGCCACTAAATCTTTGATACAAATGCTTGCCTTCCTCAGCAGAACTCCTCCTCTTCTAGTCAGTCCAAATTCCTCTCTGTGGGTTATCAAAGTTGACTAGCATCCCTTTGACTTCCTGGATGATCTAGTTTTGTGGTACCTCTAAGATCATCTCTGTATCGAAGGCCCAGGTCCAAATGATTTATAGAGAAATGGATTTCTGTTTTCTTCCCCAGCAACAGCTAGGCAGTCCGATATCCCACTCCATCCCAGTATCCTTCCCCAGATTTAATGAGATTATCCCAGGGCCATTCATTTTTGAAAATCTCAAGTTGTCAGCCACCTTTTAACAGGCATCGGTGTCAAGCTGCATTCCTAAATAAAAATGCAAAACCTATCCCTTGGTGGACTCTTGAATCCGTACCGTCGAGGGAGGGATGAACCGGCTTATGTGTACCATATGTCTTCCCCTCCTGATGTAGATGCTATCTACACCATGCAGATCCACTGCCACTGGACCAAGAAGAGCCTCTGGACAATTCAGCTTAGGAAACCTGTAGCATGGTAACTAGGAACACATGACAAATGTGCGCAGACAAAACCTTCTGATGAGGCATTTAGTCAGGTAAGTGAAAAGACCATATTGGTTTTCATTTAAGACTAAAACCCAAGACCTCCATTTTGTGCTGGTATCACTGCAGCTAGACCAGCAATAGCCTCTGGATGCTCTCACCCCAACCTATATGTTCAAAACATTTTTGACTCCACAATATCTCCTCAAAGGGTACAGGTCTGCTTTATACAACTTACTGGAAAAGTACAATTCCATGACATAGGACCTGTGGTAAATAAATATCTTCATATCCACACAATGCAGTTCGTAATTAAGCAACATTTCCCCAGTGTTCCGCCAATTTTAAGAGATGAAAAGGCAGCATTTAGTATAGTCTTTACTGCAAGACCTCTTGGTAGAAGGGGCCAGTGAGTGTACCAAACAGAGGAGACATGGGCTATTACTATTAGCTTCAGGAAAAGATGGACCAGGAAGTGTCGCTGCTTACTTCCCAAGGTTAACCATGTTCCTAAGGTGTCATAATTCAAACTTCTAATCTTAAAAGGCTTTCTGCCTGTTCTCCATCAAGCTAACAAGGTCACTTGGACTGTAATGGATGCCTTCATATGCATACCTCTAGCCTGTGTGCATGAACATTGGCTGAGATTTGAAGGGGATTACCATCACTTTGACTCTGTGCCATATGATTTGTGAACTCCCTGGCTGCAGTAATTGTCTGCGTTCTGCAGAACCAAAGGCATTCACATATACCCATGTCTTATTGACTGCCTTGTACAGGCAAACACACTAGAAAAGATGTATAAAGCTCCCCAATTCACCCAGTCTATTGCAAAATCTGCGTGAGCTCCATCTAATGCCCTTAAAGCAGGTCCTATTCCTAACAGCACTTCGAGCACTGTTGGACACGACAGCAAAGTGCTTCCCTTCCTTTTAAGAGAAGGCTTATATTTCTGACAATCTGCTTCAATTCTGTGCCAAGAGTTCTTATGGTGGACAGAGGCCTGCCACCAGAACAAGGGACTGCCATTCACACCACCCCCTGCCGCCCAAACCCTGACTACAGACGCATCAGATTATATACATGGGATGCTTATCTGGCAGGGAAGTGCATCCATGGAAAATGGAGCCCAAATCAAATGCTCCTTCATATAAATAAAAAAAATGCTAGCTTTACAGAATGCACCAACAGCCTTCAAGGACTACCTTCATCCAGGACAATTACTGATAAAGGCAGACAATACCACGGTTATGTGGTACATAAACAAGCAGGTGGGTACGCACTCCTAACCCCTCTGCAGACTAGCCATGGCATTGTGGAACACTGCCTTGAGCTATCAAGTACAACTACAAGCTCAGTTCTTGCCAGGAAAGCTGAATACTCTGGCAGACGAACTAAGCAGAAATCTCATGGACCCACACGAGTGGAAACTGGAACCATGGTTTTTCAACATGTTGACACGCAAATGGGGGAGCCCAGACATAGTTTTGGGGTAAGGCAAAAAGATCCATCAGATGGACAAATTTTGCACAAGAACTCGTCACAAAAAAGCCTGTAAAGTGAATGCTGTGTCCTTCAGCTGTAAAATCCTATCAGTCTATGCCTTTCCCCCTCTGCCACTGCTCTCCAAAGTTCTACTAAAAGTCAGAGGACAAACCAAAAATGATTTTGATTGCTCCAGACTGGCCTCACCAACACTGGTACCCACTCCTGCACAGTGTCACACATTTCACTGTGGCACCTGCCTCAGACACCTTCCTTACTGTCTCAGCAGAACAAGCTCTGCACCTTCCGCTCCAAACTTTGAATCTTGCAGAGTGGCTCATTACCTAAATTCACCCTTAGCATCCATCTGCAAACCTGTGATGGATGTCATTTTGGAGGCGAGAAGACCAAGTACTAGAAAATCTTATGCTGACAAATGGAAAATATTCTGTGCCTGGAAACAATCTCTGGAGTTGAGCACAGCAGTGCCCAACATTCCTCAGATTTTGCAATACTTAACTGAGATCCTTCACAAGGGCCTGTCTTTTTCTTCCATAAAAATCCATGCCTCAGCCATTTCAGCTCATTACAACACAGAACCTCCCCTCTTCTCTCATCCTCTGCTAAAGCAGTATCTCAAAGGGGTCAAAAACTTAAGACCACCCAGGAGAGCTCCAACCCCTGCCACTCTCCCTCCTTTCGAGCCAGCTGCTACTGCAGACTTAAAATTGCTTTCCTGGAAAACATCTTTTCTTTTAGAAGTCACTTCAGCTAGAAGGATTTCCGAATGACAGGCTCTTCTGGCAGTGGAGCCTTTCATCATTTTTCATGCGGACAGGGTATCTCTCTGGCAGTGGAGCCTTTCATCATTTTTCATGCGGACAGGGTATCTCTCAGGGCCAACCCATCCTTCATGCCCAAGGTGGTATCCAGTGTGGCTCTTTATCAGACCATTTGCCAACTTTGTTTCCCAATCCACAGAACGGGGGGGGGGGGGGTGGATTCTGCGTTCATTGGATGTACACAGACAACTTACATTTTACTTAAACAGGACTAAATCTCAAAGAAAATCTGAACTGCTGGTAGCATTTGCTGCAGGGGCAGAGGGAAAGGCTGTTTCAAAGCAAACCATTTCCAAATGGATAAGCCATTGTGTTCGTTTCTAGTATAAGCACCACGGAAAGACTATCACCCAGGGGATCAGATCCTATTCCACCAGGGCTGCATCTACTTCAACAGCCTTTCTCAGAGGTGTTCCTACCAGGGATATTCTAGAAGCTGCTACCTGGAGCTCAGTTCATACTTTCACCAAAGATTACCATTTACCACTTTTCTCTAAATCCAGAGCTGGCTTTGCCACTGCTGTCTTGCAGGGCCTTACAGCTAGTCCTAAAGCCATACAATTTCCTCCTCCCAACCGTAGCTTTGGGAATCTACCCAAATGTAATGACTGCAACAGTGAGACACGAAGAACATAGTACAGTTGTGTACACTTACCATAAATGTAGATGCTGGTGTATTCACTGTTGCAGTCCTGGTTACCCTCCCTCCAGCTCCTATTTTTCTCTGGTTATACCTCTACTTTCTTTTACTATGCTTAAAAGCCCTTTTGGTGTATTTGCTTTTGGTTGGAGGTATATTTTTGTGTTTTTAATTTTATTTTCTCCCCATTTGGAGGGCACCTGACATCTGGGGCAAGAAAAACTGATGTAATGGCATTGGCTGCGTGTTTTTATACCTCTGTCATGGAAGAAGGGACGGCAACCGACGCAGGAACAAAGACTTTGTTTATCAGGCCGACTGAGGGCAACCTGCCAGCAGATTACCCCAAATGTAATGACTGCAACAGTGAATACACTATAACATCTACATTTATGGTAAGTGTACACAACTGTACTTTCCGGATGGTCACGCTTCAATCGATTCTTCCATTTATAGGAACGGGCGATTGGATGTGCTCTATATATCTCAAGGATGTGTAATATCGCATCAAAATGGCCAGACCATCCAGAGATCACTTGCGTTTCCGTCTGGGAGCCAGTCACCAATCGGTTCCAAGCACTGCCCTTTGGTCTCCCAACAGTCCCCAGAGTGTTTTACCAAATGCATGGCAGTGGTTACGGCTCACCTGAGGCGTCTAGGATTGAGTTTCCTTATCTGGATGACTGGCTCCTCACCGTCTCCTCTAGGCATCAACTACTTCAATCCAGGGATCACACACTCTCTATCTGTGCTCTGTTAGGAGTAGCTAAATTCCGACAAGTCTGCATTGTCACCATCACAGCATATCTTCTTTATTGGAGCAGTCTTGGATACCACCACCGCCATGGTAAAATTGCCACTGGACAGAATAGTCACTCTTCGACAACCGGTATCCGACATTCTGACGAGCAAAAAAGTACTATCCTCTCAAGTGTTGAAAACTACTAGGTACTATGGCAGCAGTGCTCATAGCAGTTACTCTGGGGTGTATGTACATGAGAATGCTTCAATGGTTACTCTTCACCTGGTGTTCTTGCCAACAACTTCCGATGTCATTCTTGATAATGATTACAGATTCGTGCAGAAAGGATCTTCAGTGGTGGTTGACCAGCCATCCTGCAACAGTAGGTCGTCCATTTGTCCCCCCCCATCAGCCACTGTGACCACGGATGCTTCTCTGATAGGGTGGCCGGGACTTTTTCAGGTAAAAACTGCCCAAGTCACCTAGTCAGAGACTGTCACAGTTGCACATCAATGTCCTGGAGGTGAGCGTGGTACTTTTGGCGTTGCAGTATTTCCATTACACTCTACCTCTGGGGATGATTGCGATCAAGATTGAGAACATCAGTGGTCTGGTATATCCACAAACAAGGGGGGAACCAAGTCTTACCCTTTATGTCGAGAGGCCCTGAGAGTTTGGCAGTGGGCTGTATCAACGGGCGCTTTCTGATAGCAATGCACATCTTGGGGAAATCCAACATGATTACGGACAAACTGAGCAGACCTATTCTAATGCCGCATGAGTGGTCCCTCAAAGACTTAGTTGCGGAGTTTATTTCCGCAGATGGGGCCAGACTTGTTGCGACCTGTTTGCATCCCCTATGAATGCCAAATGCAGAAGCTACTTTGCATTGAATCCCCCACCAGGGGACAACCCAAGGGATTCACTCATAAACAATTGGCCCCTGGGACTCGTATATGCTTTTCCACCAATTCCCCTGATTCCGAAATTCTTGCAGAAAGCCAAAGCCCCGGGGAGGACTGTAATTCCAATAGCCCCATTTTGGCCTTGACAGATTTGGTTCCCTTTCCTTAGACTCAACCAACTAGAGGAACCTTGAACCCAGTTTCACATCTGGTGGCACATTCGTTAGGGGCTCTTCATTCCCAATTCCAACTTGGGTCTCTCAATTTTTCCTCAGAAGTACAGCATATCCTTGTATCCTCTCATAAAGCTTCCACCAGAAAGTTGTATGTCAGCAAATGGAAGCTATTTGCTTTCTGGGCTTAGCAAATTAATATTGACCTGCACGTCGGCCCAATTGCTAGCATTTGAATTCCTGACTAAGCCTTTTAATGAAGGTACTGCAGCTGCCACCTTACGAGTTCAATTGGCTGCAATTTCAGGTTTTCACCTCTGATCAGAAGGTTCTAATCTAATGTCTCAGATTATGTAGAGCCTTCTTAAAAGTTACCATACATCTTAGACCACCAGTTAGACAACCTTTTACACTCTGGAATCTGAATTTTGTCTCATCACTAATAATTCTTCCTCTATTTGAGCCTGCATCATCCTGCCAACTAAAACTTTTGTTTTGGAAAACTGTCTTCGTTGTAGCCATTACATCAGCACGTAGAGTGTCCGAACTTCAGGCCCCATCTAGCAAACCCCCATATTTGTTTTTTCACTCCGACAATGTCGCTGAGGTCCAACCCTTTCTTCCTTCCAAAGGTATGTTAGGAGGCTAATCTGAATCAAATTATTGAACTCTCAACTCTCTTCAGTAACCATTCCAACAAGTGGAGTATATGTTGCATAAACTTGATGTTCATAGGCAATTAAGATTCTATTTGGACAGAACAAAAGAATTTAGGAAATCAGAAAAACTTTGTTTCTCATACTGACACCAAGAAAGGGTTACCAGTGTCCAAAGTTACTCTTTCCAAATGGTTGACTGCATAAAATTCACATATTCCTCCACGAATCAACCGTTAAGACCTAGAGTGAAAGTGCATTCCACTAGGGCTGTTTCTATTTCAGCTTGTACGGCTAGGCTGCCTTTGGACACTGTGCAGCTGCCATTTGGTCTAAGCCTCATACCTTCATTACACAGTAGGTTGGGCCTCCAGAGTAAGGGCTTCCTTTGGTTCCACTGTCCTCAGGAATATACACCTGTGACCCATCCAGGATGAATGGTGCTTGGGACACTACTCATGTAAGAATGAATGGCGAGATTGAACAATTTCACATAAAGAAGTTATGTACTTACCATAACGTTCCATGTGAGATGTTCATCTCGCCTTCATTCTTACATTCCCACCCGCCTTCCCTCCTCCAGGCTTCTCAAACGAGTAAGTTTTTGTGGTCTGGTGGTTCTTGTTCTAGGGTTTCTTGCTCCGGCTGGAGTACTGTTTGTGTTATACATGTTGGGACCAGCAAACTAGATATGAGGTGAGAGCATCATGGGATAGGGACTTGGCGTCGAGCTACTCTAAAACCTCGAGCATGTGAAAGTGGCCAACTTGGAGCCGAGGGATCGGCACCAAACCCATGTGTAAGAATGAAGGCGAGATAAACAACTCGCATGGAACGTTATGGTAAGTACATAAATTCATTTTTATCCTTGTAAATTAGGACTAGAACATGTTAGAAGGGTACTGGGTTAGTTGCAAAAATGTAATTTGATAAAGGAGTGAGTTTTAAGATGTAAAAAAATCATTGAAGTTACAGCCACACATCTGTGAGAGAAGCAAAAGAAGAATGTAGTTTAAAAGGCTAGTAGATGAAAGTCTTGATTTTTGTTGCTCTAGGACACAGTTTTTAGTATGAGAATTAGTTCAATATCACCTTGACCTGACTAATTGTGATAACGGTATTTCTATGGACTTTGAAATGCAAAGTCCAAAGGCTACCCTAACCCCCATAGATCAGGAAAACATTGAGAAAAGTAAGCTATAATGCAGGAGAGCAGCTCTGGAAAAATACTGGCTCAGAACTAAGTGGTTGCACAGGAAGAGAAGAGAATAGGAAGGGAGACAGTGGACTGCTTAAAAAAAAAAAAAAGGGGGAGTACGTTAAAGGAGAAAGTACCAGTGGGACTGCTGTGGTCTAAAAAAATGGAACTGTTATAAGTGGGCAGAGTTCTTTGTTTTAAGCTGCCATAATACAGGTTACATAAAAATATAGCTCACAGATGGTGTTCAAACTGTGTAGACTTCATTGTTTTAACAATCACTTTAACTTGCATTCCAACAAATGCTTTTTGGCAATGAAATAAAGCAGGAAAAGAAATTCCTTCTGCAGAGAGCTGAATCCATTAAAAAGAAGGCAAAACTCCCCTCAGATTTCTGGTAATCTCCTCCTAATTTAGTGGCCAACTCCCAATTAACGGGAATTTTAAATTGCTTGTTTGAAGAGCTTTTACTGGCAAAAGTACTTTCATTGGTACAGATGTTTGGAAGGGATGTCCCCCTGCCACTAGCTTGTATTCCACGAGGACCCAAGCTCAGTTTCTAAGGCTTTACTTTATTTTTCTACTTTTTCTTCCATAAACTGCAAAAAATGGTAGCGATGTCTTTTCCTCAAAAATGGCTACCAGACTGACGTTTGCGACCAAAGTAGGTAAAAATTCAGGCTAGAAATTGACTCAATACCTGCAAAGACTTCAGAAATAAGTCTTTTTTTTCCTTAGATTAACTTGGTTGTGCTTGTGTGCCATATACTTTTCCCCCCTCTGAATACAGTTTGATCATGAAGACTATCCTTCAGTCTTTTAAGTTATCTCTGTGAGACTCATTGTATAAATACAGTAGAAAACGAATACGAATTTGATCTCTTCACCTACAGAGACTTTTGGGAGTGTTTGAAGGCATAGAATCCATGGCAAGGATAACCTTTTATTCAGAGCATCTCTGGTCTTATGAGGAATTTAAAGCACTGGCGGTCAGTCACCAGCTCACAATTAAGCTGATTTGCTGTATAAATTGGCTAAGGAAAACTCTCCAAGTTTAAAAGCTAATTCTTCTACTTAACATTTTCTGGAGTATCTTTGGTGTCTTGAGGTACTTTGCATTTTTCCAGGAATTAGAGATAGTTGCATGCAAGAAAATTCACAGTGGCAATATGTAGTTCTGGTATTTTTTTCAAATGCAGGAGGGTACAAAAAACTAATGTGGCTGAGAGTTTTATTTCTGTAAAAACTGTTGGCCATCATCTCTAAGGCATAGTGGGGTGAAATTCCAACTACATTGATGATTATCCAGATTTCACTCCCTGCGGAGACTCTGAAAGAGCCAGCTAGGGGGTGGAAGTGAAGCACCTAATACCTTTCCACTCATGTTTTTTTTGGGTAGGGGGGTCTGATGGGATGATGTGCCCCAGTGCACTAAGGTTCAAGTTACAGGATGTGGTACAGTGGCCAGACTCCAGTCTTCACCTGGCATCATGGTTACAGTAGCCAGAACTGGCCAATGCATGGAAGCATGTTAATGCCATTGGTCCAGCCCTGTATGGATGCATGTCCGCTGCCAGCTGGTAAGGGGATAGGGCTGAAACAATGCCTGCCTTAAGGCTGTAAAGTGTACTTACAATGCACTTAACAGATCAAACAGGTCTGGTACAGTCCTGTATAAACCTGCCTGGTTGTCACCCAAGAAAATTTGCCAGGAGACACAATTCAAGTCCTTGAGATGTCCGTTACAGAAAAACTCCAGTTAGTGCTCTTGTCATCATATTTTTGAAGCTTTGTAGGGAAAAGGAACAAGAAGAATCCTTCTGAGGCTTGAGCTTTGTGTATAAATTATCCATTCACTTGAACATACTTAAAGACCTGTCCAATAACCACCTTCTGCATGTTTTAAGTTGAAACTATGTATTTTCATACTCAAAAGTTGGAGTAGCATTAACATTTTGATTGGTTAGTTTGCTGTAATGGTGGTTTGGATTATGCAAAAAATAAATAATGGTGCTTGCGTTTTGTCAACACTGCAATTATTTTTTCTTACAGGCATCTCAAAACTGAATAAAACAATTGATTTCAGTTTTCCATTTATATGGCTCAGATATATTTTTGTTTAGTCTTGATACAAAAAAAAATATTTTTCAGCTTTCTTTATTATACAACAATGATTATATTTATAGTTATGTATTATAGGCATGCATCTTGAAGCAGGATTGCTTGCTTCACTGAAAAGTTAAGATTTAAAACATCTTGGTTGTACTACTAGGGCCTAACTAAAATATTAAAAAATCTGCTGCTTTTATTTTATGTAATTATATACAAAGAGCTTAAATAGACCAGATGAGTTCTCCCCTTGGTCTGGCTGGTGACTCCAGGATGGGGAATTCAGTAGTGGCTTTCGTCTTTCCCCTGAAGTTTTGTCTTATTTATGGACTTCATTTACTGGATTCCTATTTAAAAAGTCTATGGTCACTGTCGTTCACTGGCTGACCACTGTACTTTTCCTGTTAGGACCGTATTCACCTTTTAACAG
>NC_056743.1:431324584-431379584 GCF_019279795.1 Protopterus annectens
CTGTAAATTGTATTTGCAACAGGCAGAGTGACACTGGAGTGCAATCAAATGAGTTAGTATCCTTGGTACATAATATCTCCAAGTATGAGCTATCCTATCCAGAAATGTGTGTTCTAAATAAGGGGTTATCCTTTATACCCACTACTAGCATGGATATTAGTCAAGCCTTTCTTTCTGTGAGGCTGTTCGTGCGTAGAGTCGCACTGAAACTTTTGTATGGTTTTGATGAAAGTAGTGACACTCCTACGTTTAACACAGACTTCAAAAGAAAAAGTGTCTTTACACCTCACTTGCAATCCAACCTTGACATCTTCATTAAAGTGGTGGAGTCGCAGCTCTATGATGAATTAACACGTCCTGGCACAGCAATGAAGAACAATTTAACCAAACAGGAGAATGAAGCCATATCTAAGTTACGTCTGAACAAGGACATCACTATACGGGCGGCAGACAAGGGCGGCCCTATTGTGGTGCTGGACAGTGAGTACTATCTTCAAAAAATGATGGAACTTTTAATCAGTGGCTCTTATGAAATAATTTATTTTGACGATGTCTATGACATGCAAGTTAGAGTTACAAATGCACTTGAAGAATGTAAACATCTAGGGCTTATTAGTGAAGATCTATTCTCCTACTTTAAAGTTGATTTCCCACTTATTCCCACAATAAGTGGATTACCTAAGATTCATAAAAATCCCTATTTACCAGAGTTTAGACCTATAGTATCGGGGGCAGGTTGGCTAACTGAGCCAATCTCTATATATCTTGATAATCAGCTTAAGAAATGTTTAGCCAACTATGAACCAGTGTTACGGGATACGGAACAATTTTTGAGAAGTCTTTATTCTAAAACCAGTGAATCCTTGATGTCCGATAATGTTATATTAGTAACAATGGATGTAGTTTCGCTATTTACTTGTATCCCCAATGAACAGGGATTGGCTTTTTTGAAGTCCTTTTTGCTTAACACAACAGATTATACACTTACTAAAATAGATTTTCTCTGTTTTTTGATTGAAATAGTGTTGGAGAACAACATATTTCTATTCAACAATAATTGTTATAGACAGAAGAGTGGTGTAGCTATGGGCACAAGTTGTGCCAATAGCTACGCCAACTTAGTTATGGCAGAATTTGAGTCCAGATATATCAAGGGCACTAGTCAAATAATATTTTTTAAAAGATTTGTAGACGACCTCTTCTTTTTGTGGGAAGGGTCTGTCGAGACATTGTTAAATTTTCATCATAAATTGAATAGTGCCACTAATTTTATCAAATTTACTTTGAATTACTCTATGCATACACTGGACTTCTTAGATGTCCAAGTATCCAGAGAACATGGAAGAACTGATACATGTGTTCATAGGAAGGTATGCTACAAACCTTCATTTTTACATAGAGCATGCATAACCCACAGATTTTTAGAAATATAGTCAAAGGACAGGCAATGCGCCTTTCCCGATTGTCTAGTATTGACAAACAGTACCGAGAGGAGTTAGTAACATTGCAATCAGGCTTAGTTGGGCGGGGATACAAGATTAATGAAATACAGGATGTTTATTCGACTATGGATCAGCTCAGAAGAGATAGAGCGCAACCCTTTTTTTCTGAGAATGCTAGGACTGAGGTACGAGGCATCACCAAATCTAAGTTTGAGCACTTGGTGATACCCTTCAGCAGTAACATCAATTTATTTAAGAGTGTGATCTGTAAGAATTGGAATATTCTGTCCTGTGATGACAGAACTAAGGAAATCGTTGGTCCCTATCCACAGTTTACGTATAGCAACATGTCTAACTTGAAACAGATTATTTGCTATGAATCCAGCTCAAGAGTAACACATACAGGATTAGAAAGAACGGCTAGATGTGGAGGCTGCCCCCAATGTTGCTACATAGACGAGTCCCACTATTTTAAACACCCTGATAGTGGCAGACTCTGGGAAATTAGAGTTGATGCTACTTGCTTGAGTCGCAATATAGTTTATGTTGCCCATTGTAACACATGTTTTTGTTATTACATTGGGAAATCAAATCGCTCCCTAAAGGAGCGTATTAGGGATCATTATTATTGTCTGAGCAGGAAGGACAATAGCAGTGCTTTGGCTAAGCACATGTTAAGTATGGGTCAACAACATCAATTTCTGTTTCAGGTACTTCATGTAGAAATTCCCTCAGTACGTTTGGGTGACATTGTAACGAAAACAGAAGAGGCGGAACTTCGATGGATTCTAAGATTAGGTGCCCATGGGGGTAGGGGCTTGAATGAGACTGTCTCGATCAAACCCCACCTAAGAGGGAGAAGTCTTCGCTAAGTTCCTTTTCTCCCTCACATTCCCTTCATTTTCCACGACCGTCTGCATAGACCTGATGGACATGCTATTTTTGACCATCTTTTCGTTGATCAGGTCCATTTTAGTACCAGTTTTCTATAACATTGTATATATTATATTATGGACCACACTGGTTCCACTTTGCTAAATTTTAGATTACCCATAAGCTAGCACATTTTTTAGATATTGTTGCCTTTGTTGCGCTCATGTCACAGCTCCTGTATTTTTGCATATTTGTACTATCATACAGGAGCGTGTTTTTCAATTTACAAGATCTTCATATCTGTTTAGGAATCACTTTATTTCCAGTAATTTTTATGAACTAGATAGATAAGTAATGTGTTATATGAATATTTCTATCTGTACAACATAGGCATGATCTCCACTAATATTGTAAGTGTAGTATATTGTGAATTAATTAAGTACTAGAAATGTTTTATGTTTAGCATTTAGGTTAATATATGTTTTTGGTACCACATCCCATTGGATACATCAAGTTTTTTAGTTTTGTAGTGAAGTGTATACAATTTTTGCACTTTTTTGGTAATTTAAATACATCCGCTTTACTCTATCAGAATATTTATACCGTACACAGGCTTGAGTGTATTGTCTTTTATTATTTTTTAGTATCACATTAGTTGTGATAGCTTTGAATATTTTAGTCTATGCAATGACGCATATTGTTTGCTTTGCCTTGGTACTTAGGTTACGCAGGTTTCATCCTGCCCATAGAGAGTGACGTATCTTGACTTTCTTTCTTTTTTCTCATGGAAGTACGCTGAGATGTTTTGTATTACCGGACTCCCTGATTGGTGAGATTTTTAAAATTTGTATTTATCAAAGTTCATGATAGGTGCATTTTATTTGATGATATATGTTTAAATGGTTTTACAATGGTTACTTTTATGTCTGATGAAGCGGTGGGGCACACCGCGAAAGCGCTTATTTCCATAATAAACGTGCATCTTTGGTTTTAGTAAAATCTGCAAAGTTTGTTCGTTGAACTTCTGGAGTTTAAGGATTGTGTTACAAATACTATTGAAGAGCAGTTGCATCTATTTTTAAGAGATTCAAGCTCCTTTCGTGTTGGGATTCGTGTTTTGTCATATTCTGCTGGGACTATCGCTTTGGTGTTTACACACACACACACACACACACACACACACACACACACACACACACACACACACATATATACACACACACACACATATATACACACATATACACACACACATATACACACACACACACATATATACACATATACACACACACATATATACACACACACACATATATACACACACACATATATACACACACACATATATACACACACACATATATACACACACACATATATACACACACACACATATATACACACACACACATATACACACACACACATATACACACACACACATATACACACACACATATACACACACACATATATACACACACACATATATACACACACACATATATACACACACATATATACACACACATATATACACACACACATATATACACACACACATATATACACACACATATATACACACACACATATATACACACACACATATACACACACACATATACACACACACATATATACACACACACATATACACACACACATATACACACACACACATACACACACACACACATACACACACACACACATATATACACACACACACATATACACACACACACACACATACACACACACACACACATATACACACACACACATATATACACACACACACATATATACACACACACACACATATATACACACACACACATATATACACACACACACATATATACACACACACACACCTGCTACCTTAATGCCTGAACCAACTCAAGGCTTAAAAAAAAACCCCACTAACCTGCAGAATAAAGTTCTTTAACTTAACCATACTCCTAACAAGACAAAGAGGAAAGACGAAAATAAGGGAACTGCCCTCCAAGTTAGAGTTACAGGAGCCCTCTAACTTGAGAGCTACCCTGAAAAGGGGGGATTCAACAAGCTCTCTAAAACGAGCCTGAAAGCTGGGATAAGGGAATTCAGCACAACAGGCTTAGCAAAAGAACGACAGCCCAAACATAAAAACAATAAACAGCAGTGGCTTAAATAAGCACCACTAAAAAAATACAGCTAAGCTAAACCGCTATTATGGTTTTAACGAGCAAGAAATAATGTTTCCACCTAGCCAAGAGACTGCATGAAAGTCAGCTGATCTTGTTTAATGGCAAACAAGATCTGGGGAATAGTTCCAGAGCATCATGGGATAGGGTGTAGCCAAAAGCCGGTAGAAGCTCTTGAGCTTTTGAATAAAGCAGAGTCTGAGCCAATCCTTGGTTCCGAACCCAAACAGCAAGGAACAAAGGTGAGAGAACACAACATCTACAATTTGACTATAAATAAACATAACGTTAGAAAAGTACTTTATAAGAAAAAAGCCAAGAAACAAGAACCACTTATCTAAGAATTCCTATGCTTGAGCCTGGACCACATCTGGAGCAATTCGGCAGCAAACAAGATCCGAGGGTTAGAAGGTAGCAAGAAATTATGGGAAGGGAAGGAGCTTGAGCTCTTCATCTGTCTGAGAATTGGCTGGCTCGGAGCCTAGACCCTTCTTTGAGGAATAACGGCAGAGATAGCATCTGATCGCCCTCTTGTCCCTTGTAAAAAGTGAGTCTATAGGCAGTGAAGAAGTAGTCAATCATTCTGGCAGCTGAGCAGCTAATTCTCAGCCTATCACTGTGCAGCTTCACAAAATGCATTACTGCTATTTTACCCATTTGACACCATCAGTGTTGATATCCATCCATGCGGGGCATCAACTCTTTACACATCCTGTTACCTGTGTTTCTTCAGTAAGAAAATAAAAGCAGGGTGAGGCATACTTCAAGCGTTCCTCATTTTGGGTTTGAAAAAGCCCATGTTCCACAAAGTTCCACAATTGAAAAAGTCTGCCACATGTTCAGACTTGGGAATTCTTTCTAACAGATATCTAAGGCAAATAGTACTGAATTACATCAATTCATCAAAAGAACTTTTTAGAACTATAAAGTAGAATATTTTAACCATCCTGTGACCTTCCGAGTTGAAGTTGTTGGTAAGCTGTTAGCAAGTGCTCCACATTTTACCAGTTTGTTCCCCAATATGAGGGGTAATGTTCCTCATTTTGGAGATGGAAGGGTGAAAGCTATGGGGTAAGGGGGAAGAAAACATTTTCAAAAAAAAAACAGCAATGCATTAATCAGTTACCTTTTCTCTGCGAGAAAGTGCAGGATGGACAAACTTCCTGTACAGAAGGCTGGCCCCTCTTGTGTATGGAGACAACAACCATATTACGAACGACATCTTCAGTTCATAATAGAAGGGAATCCTGGATAAACAAAAAATGTTACTGTAGCTTCTATGGACCCATCTTGATTATTAGGTTACTAAACTAAACACTACCAACAGAAGCTACAAATAGCAAACACCATCTTACAAATTACACAAAGTGGCACCATGAAACAAGATAATCACGTATACGGATTCAAAAGATTAGGAAATAATCTCTTGATTTGCTGGCTTTAAAACCAAATCTCCCACTCCTTTCAGGACTACTTCAGGGGCCAAGGGAAAATCAGTAAGGGAAACAATTTTGGACCTTTCATCCCAACACAAATTAATATTAATCAGAAATTTGTTTTTTCTAACAAACTCGTATATGAAAACTTCAGTGTAAGATGGTCTCAGGGACATCTTGATCCATCTTAAATGATTCTTAACTTCTATTTTGGGCCACATTTTCTCCCATGTTTATAAAATAAAGTTATGTACTTACCATAACGTTCCATGTGAGTTATTCATCTTGCCTTCATTCTTTACTGATGGATTTGGAGCCGGTGTGTTGCCAACAGAAAGCACTGGGTGGAAACGTACTCAGAGCCTCACGACAAAAGGGGGTAAGACCTGGTTCCTCGTTTGTTCCAATACCAGACCACTGACATGTCTGTCTGAATTGCAGTTGTACCCAGAGAAAGTCCTGCAACGCCAAAAGTACTGCTTTCATCTCTAGGACATTGATATGCAGATCTCTCTTGATCGGTCTATGTGCCTTGGGCTGTCTTTCCTTGAAAATGCCCCCCACCCACCCTATCAGGAAAGCGTCCGTGGACACTGGCCGCTGGACGGGGTAGCACAAATGGGTGTCCTACTGTCACAAAGTGAGGACAACCACCACTGAAGACCCTTTTTGCAGGAATTTGTGATCATGTGAGACATGGGGAGCTCTTGGTAAGACCATTGAGTGAGACACAGCCATTGTAGTATCCGTATGTACATATGACCTAGTGGTATGGCTAGAAGTGCTGCTGCCATCAGGCCTAAATTTCAGAACTTCTGATACTGGTGCTTTGTCTTTGGATACAAGAATGCTGACATGCTGATGAAGAAAGACTTTCTATTAGAAGCATTAGTGTGGTGGTGGTGTCCAGTTCTGCTCAGAAAAATGATGTACTGCGATGGCAACAAGGCAGATTTTTTTTACCCTCAGGTGAGCTGTGACCACTGCCATGCATTTGAACAGTCTGGGGGCTGTAGTGAGGCCAAAGGGCAGGGCTCGAAACTGGTAATGATTGGCTCCCAGACAGAAGTGCAGATGATCCCTGGATGGCCTGGCCATTTTTATGTAGTGCACATCCTCGAGACCTATCGAGCACATCCAATTGTCTTTCCCTAAAAAGGGAAGTACAGACTGAAGCATAACTATCAGGAACTTTTCTTTACAGATTTGTTCAGTCTGCTGTGGTCCAATATGGGACTCCAGTCCCCCATTTTTTTTGAACAAGAATCAAGTGCCTGTTCCTGTCTGGTCTGCTGGGACTGGTTTGGATGACTTTCTTAGCAACATTTAGACCTCTTGTTGCTTGTTCCCTGTAACTGGGTGGAACATCTGAGATTTTTCTTATGGGTGGAGGGGGTGTAGCAAATGGGATGAAGAATACTCTGGAAATGATACTTTGTACCCAGTTGTCTTTATTTTGAGCCAGGCATCTGGGTACAAAGATAAGCGACCTCAGACTGCCTCCAGAGGACAGTTTGGCCTCCTTTCACGAGTGCTGGTAGGGCTTCCCAAAGAAGTGATCTGTCGCCCTGGTGTTGCAGACCCCATCTGCAGTGAGTGTGGCATCTTCCTTTATTGCACCCTCTTCTGCCTATGGAGGGGGTTGGCCACGTGTGTCCTGAAAGGCTCCTTCAATTTTTGGAACCACAACCCCCCCTTTTGACCCTTGGGGTAGGATCTGGTAGGGGTGGAAAATCAGACACCGACGGCAGACAGTTTCCTTCCTGCTCACACCTGGTTAAGGTTTCCTTCACTTTAGGCCTGAAAAGGGATGAGCCATCAAAGAGGGTATTCACGAAGGAGGACTTTAAGGGCTCCACGAAGGACACTAGCGCATCCAGGAGTGTTTCTTAAGAGCAACTCCTGTATCCACTGCCCTACTCGTTCCAACAGCTGCATATGAAATGAGGCGCATGGATGAGTTTACTATAGAACTTTTAGTTAAGTACTTACCATAACTTTGGATGTATGGGATCCATCTCGCCTACATTCATGACAGATGGGACAGATGGGTTCGGAGCCGATCCATCGGCTCCGACTCGGCACTTATATACTAGCACGAAGTCTCTCATTGGCTGGGCTATACCCTATCCCAGGATGCACTACACCTGCTTCCCCAGATCTTGTTTGTTCGCTTTCATACACCCATGTAAACACAGAGACACTAAGTCACTATAACCAACTAAAGTTCTTCAAGAAAGAACGCCAAGAAAAAAGTGACTACAGCTCCTCTAAATCCAAATGGCAGGGGAAGGAGGGTGGGTACGAGATGGATCCCATACATCCAAAGTTATGGTAAGTACATAACTAAAGATGTAATGGGATCCTATCTCGCACATTCATGACAGATGGGACAGCGTCCTAGCACCTACATCCCGGTGGCTCATTGGAACACCTCCTGAGAACCGTGGAACCAAAGGCTCTGCCTCGAGAAACCACATCCAATTTGTAATGAGAAATAAAAGTGTGCGGAGAAGTCCAGGTTGCCGCAGCACAAATATCATCAATGGATAAACTTGGAGTGAAAAGCTACCGAAGTAGCCATTGCCCTGGTAGAATGAGCCTTGACTGGAAAGGGAAGGTCTTTTTTGGCCTGTGAATAAACAAAAGTGATACAATCTTTAATCCATTTTGATATGGAGGCTTTTGATACTGGTTGACCCAATTTGTTCGCTGCAAAAGAAACAAACTATTGATTTGATTTTTGCGTTTGAGCGGTTCTATCCAAATAAAAACGTAACTGTCTATGTACGTCCAATTGATGCAAAGTATATTCTGCGTTATTAGAGAATTCTGGGAAAAACACAGGGAGTTCTATGGTTTGTTGCAAACAGAAAGAAGAGGCCACCTTTGGAATAAATGCAGGGTTCAATTTCAATGAAACTCTATGTTTGTGAAAAATCAAATAGGAGGATCAGAACAAAGAGCTTGAAGTTCTGAAACTTCGCTAGCAGATGTTATGGCTACTAAAAAGGCTGTTTTCCAAGACAGAAATTTTAAATCAGAAGTAGCAGCTGGTTCGAAAGGACGGGCAGTTAGGGCAGCAAGAACCATATTCAAATCCCAAGGAGGAACAGGATGAGATAAAGGAGGCCTAAGGAGCCAAGCCCCTTTAAGGAGCCATACAAAGTTTGAGACATCAATGAAGGTTCAAATGAAGCATGAAAATTAGAGATTGCCGCTAGTTGAACCTTAATGGTAGAAACTGAAGATCCCGACTGAAACAGGAAGGCCAGAAAATTCAGAACCTCCGATACTGGAGCAGTGAGAGGATCAATACCTCGTTCTTGAGCCCAGAAGGCAAACCTTTTCCATTTACTGGAATAAAGTTTGATGGTGGAAGGTTTATGGGAAGAAGACAGAATGTGGACCACATCCGGCGAGAGAGCATTATCTCGGACTAAGGATGGAAGTGGAGTAACCATGCTGCCAACTTCAGGGACCTGAGAGACGGATGAAGCTGTCCTGACTGAGTCAACAGGTCTGGCACCGGATCCAGAAACCATGGACCTTCTATCGCATGCCTCTGTAGGAAAGGGAACCAAACTTGACGAGGGCAGTGCGGGGCTATCAGAATCATCTCGCTCTCCATGTAAATGGCCTTCTGTATCACCCTCGGTAGGAGGGGGAACGGAGGGAAGGCGTAGAAGACGGAGGGCCAACTGTGGGTCAGAGCGTCCCTGGGAATCTGTCCCTGGGAAGGGAACAGTGTGAAGAACTCTGTGCATTTCGCATTGTGGGGGCTGGCAAACAGATCGCAGCAAGTAAGACCCCATCTGTCGAAGATTTTCGCAGCTATACTCTGAGGGACCACTCGTGGGGCAAGAGAATGGTCCTGCTTAATCTGTCCGCAATCACATTGGTCTTCCCGGTATGTCGTTGCCATTAGAAAGCGGTTGGTAGCTACCGCCCAGTGCCAAAGTCTCATGGCTTCTCTGCATAGTGGGTAAGACCTGGTACCCCCTTGCTTGTTTATGTACCATACTACCGACATGTTGTCGGATAGGATCGCAATTGGGCCCGTGGGAGGCGTGATGGAGAGCTTGGAGTACCAATAGTACCGCTCTCATCTCCAGGACATTGATATGCAAATGTGTTTCCTGGGTCTGCCATGTGCCTTGGACCGACCTGTCCAGGTAATGACCCCCCCACCCTACCTGGGAGGCGTCCCTGGTCACAGTGGCAGACATTGAGGAATAAATGATCGCCCTTGGTATTTGACTGTAGAAGCCACCAACGCAGATCTCGACGGCAACTTTCCGTTATTATGATAAAGTGGTTCAAGGGCAGTTCCTGATAAGACCATTGAACCGACAGTAGCCATTGTAGAATTCGCATGTGAAGTCTGGCCAAGGGAACTAGAAGTATAGTCGGCGCCATCGAGCCCAACAGTTGTAGAATCCGATGGGCCGGGGCTCTTTGTAAGTGAAGGCAGGATTTGACTTGATCTTGTAAGATCTGAATTCTTGCTGCCGGCAAAAAGGCGCGCATTCTTTTTGTGTCTAAGTCTGCGCCTATGAAAGTAATACGCTGAGAAGGCTGTAGTACAGATTTTTGCAAATTGAATGTGATCCCCAAGAAGCGGCCCAAGGTGAATGTGGCTCTGAGCGCTTGGAGAAGTAGATGCTCGGAGGTGGCTGTAAGGAGCCAGTCGTCTAGATAAGGAAACACCTGGAATCCCAGACTTCTCAGGTGAGCAGTTACCACTGCCAGACATTTGGTGAACACCCTGGGGGCTGTGGTGAGACCAAAGGGCAGTGCTCGGAATTGGAAATGACTGGCTCCGAGGCGGAAGCGTAAATGTCTCCTGGACTCTTGAGCTATGGGAATATGATAGTAAGCATCCTGGAGATCTATTGAGCACATCCATGCATCTTTTTCCAGCAAAGGAAGAATGGATTGAAGAGTGACCATTCGGAATTTGGACTTCTTGACGATTCAATGAGCTGAGGTCCAATATGGGCCTGAAGTCCCTGTCTTTTGGTACCAAAATAATTTTGAGTAAGTTCCTGATCCGATCTGGTCGCTGGGGACAGGCTGGTTGACGTCTTTTTCTACCAGTTTTGAAATTTTTAATGCTGCCTGATCACGCTGACTGGGTGGCACGTCCGGGATTTCCCTTAAAGAAAGGGGTTTGATGAAAGGGATGATATATCCTCCGGTAATAATGCGGAGCACCCACTGATCACTTGTTATGGATTCCCAAGCTTGTGGATGCGCCGCTACCCTGACTGGCTCCGGAGTTGCACAGTCGGGCAACCACTCAGGAACGCTGGTTGTATGAAGAACCACGAAAGGAATCGCGGTCTCCAGAGTTACGGGGCCTCTGCCACCTCTGGGCGGCGTCTTCCAAATTTCCCCCTGCCTCTGGAGGGGAATCACTGGGTGGAGTAGAAAGACTTTTGGGATTTTTAAACCACATCTTCCCTCCTCTCCCAGCCTTGGGATAAGGCCTGGAAGGAGGCGGAATCGGCAGTCAAAGTCTTGCCCTCCTGCTCGCACCGAGTTAGTGTGTCCTTCACCTTGGGTCCAAACAACGATGACCCATCAAAGGCGTCGTGAAAGAGACTTGAAGGCCTCCGTAACGAACACAAGCGTAACCAGGCTTGTCTCCTAAGGGCAACGCCTGTTCCGCCTACTCGCATCTGAGATGAGCCTCATGGACGAGTTAACAATAGAACAAAGAGTAGTCATCTGTCCAACAGTCGAGGCCAGCGCTTCAGGTAGATTACCAACAAGGGAGTCATTTAGCTCTGAGAAGATCCCTTTGGAGCCTCGTAAAATGACAAATAATTCAGCGACCGTAAGGTAAAGGCCGCTGAGGACAGGGTCGCCCGCCTATCCATACTCCTAGAATCCTTATTAGGAGGATGAATAGACGTCGAAGCCTCTGCCACGTCCTGCTGTGTGGCAGAAGCCACCACCAAAGCATCTACCGGTACACCCTTAGTGAGAAATTCTTTCTGGGGGGGAGCTGACAAGAATTTGTTAGGCCTCGCAGGCACTGGTTCCACGGAATCTGGGTGTTCCCACACCCTTAGAGAAACCACATCAAGGAGTTCATCGAAGGGCGGAGACACCCAGGAGGCGGAGGGCTGGGCCCCAAAAGCCTTGAGGAAGACTGACTCCTCAGTTGAAGGGGTTTTGGCTTGCCAGTCACCTCTCTGTCTCAATCTCCAAGATATCTGAGAAGGAGATATCATCCGAAGATGATTTGGGGGACCCTTCAGCGTCATCGAGGTCAGTATCCGATGTAATAGACTCATCTTGGGAGTCTACGTGCTTCCTCTTACACAATTTCTTCCGTGGAGGTTCGTCCGAAGCAGTTTCGGACGGACCGCCCGAAGAAGATTGGGGTATCCTCAGGCCCTGGGGCCCCGCTGCGGGGGCTGCAGCGCAACAGAGGCACCAGTCTCCAAATCTAGGGACGGTGAGGTAGAGTCCAGTTGAACCGGCAAGGGCATGGCCAGCGCTCCTCATGGCCTCAAAGGCCGGACCTCCAGAATCCAAGGAAGTCACTGGTCTAGAGGCCACGATGGCACTGGGAATTCCAGCAGCCGATGCTCGAGAGGAAGACTAGGCACCAAGCACCTAATCCCAAAGTATTCCCTCGGGCCCGGCTGTAGAGGTCGCAGTACCAAACCCTGAACCGGAGGACAGGTAGGAAGCATGGTCGAAGGCCTGATAGGGGTCTCTGCTCGACCGTATGGCTCCACATTGCTCCACCACCACCGCCTCCAACAACTCAGAGGAGGTTGGAGGAGGAATCAAAAGTGTCGGGGGATCGGCTCAAGCAAACTGTGCTGGAGCCGAGACCATTTAAATACTGGAGATTGGAAGAGCCTCTGTAAAACCCTATCCAGGTCCGAATCTGATAGTCTCGAGGATTTAGAGGAGGTAGACACTCGAGAAGATTTTCCTCTCGGCTCCGAGGGAGAGGGACGGCTCAAACGGCTCCAATACTGTCGGCGCCACCACCTCATGGACCACCATCGGCCGAGGAAGCCTCTTTCTTGAGCCGAGGGTGAAGAGTCTGAGCTGCACACTTCCACCGGCTCCGAGCCATTGGACGATGGAGGTGATTCACCTCTCGATACTTCAACTGCGGCTCCGAAGACAATGGAGCAGCAGGAGGTATCGAGGCAGACTCGACACTCGGCCCGAAGTCAGTGGAGCAGAGGAAGAAGAGGTCAACTTTTCTTTTAGAAGTCGGCTCCGGACTTGTCGGAGCCGACGATCTTTTCTTTTTGGAAGCAACAGGAGGATTCAAAGCTTCCTCAAAGGAGGGTTTAATAAACCCTTTTAAAATGAGCTTGTTCTTACGTTCTTGAAGAACTCTAGCAGAAAAGGCATGACATACACTACAAGTCTCTTGTAAATGTTTCGGCCCCAAACAATAAACACAAATAGAATGGCTGTCTGTTATGGACATTTTATAACTGCACCGAGTGCATTTTTTAAACCCTGACTTCTGTTCTTTAGACATGGTACAGGTACCTAAAGAAAAAGAGTTCACCACAAATTAAGCACTAAAAGAAAAATAGCGCCAACTGAAAAGCGTGAGACACAGTAGAAATTTACCTCACAAACAACTGACAAAATACCAAGGCCAAAGCCCTCTAATTTAAACGGGCTTGGCCCGTAGGTACAACAAAAAACCACAAAGGAATGAATTAATAATAGAATAAGCCTTTTAACTAAAACTACACTAGGATAGGGCAAGGGCCCTCTAACTAAAACGGGCCTTGCCCGACAAAAAAAAGAACAAGTACCAGACGACACTTAGCACTCAAACTTTCACAAATAGGATAAAGAAGCTGTTAAAACAGCTGTTTGGTTAATATCTGACAAGAAACCCCAAGGTCAAAGACCAATAAAGGTAAAGATAAAACACTTAGCTCCAGCCAAGTCGAGACCACGTCCTGCTAGTGATCTGGGGAAGCAGGTGTAGTGCATCCTGGGATAGGGTATAGCCCAGCCAATGAGAGACTTTGTGCTAGTATACGAACCCATCTGTCCCATCTGTCATGAATGTAGGCGAGATAGGATCCCATTACATCCAAGGTTAGCAAGCTGGGCAGCAACTTTGTCGGTAGCTCCTGCAGCTGCTGTACCTTGAAGAGCATCTCCTAGCTCTAAGGAGATCTTTGTAATCTGGTAAAATAGGTCTAATAGTAGAGTGAACGAAGAGCAAAAGTCGCTGAACTAAACATGCGCTTCCCATATCTATGATCCTGGAGTGTTAGGAGGATGGATAGACAGTTTCAAACATTTCCTTTTTGGTGGCTGCTGCCACAACCATGGCATCAACTGGCACACCTTTTGACGAGAGATTTGTCAAGGGGGGCAGAAATGAACTTATAAGCCTCCTAGGGACAAGCTCCATAGTATCCGAAGACTCCCACGCCCTTCATGAGACCAGCTGCATCAGCTCATCGAAGGGCAGAGACACCCAAGAGGTGGAGGGCTGAGACCCGAAAGCCTTCAGGAGAACGGACTCATCCTCAGTAGGGTTTTTGGACTGCCAGTCACCCATCTGCCTCAGGATTACAAGTATCTCAGTGTATGAGATATCTTCAGAGGGGGACTGTGGGGACCCTACAGACTCATCCAAGTCCGTATCCGATGTTAGAGTCTCCTGGGGTGAGTCTAGATGTTCTCATACAATCTCTTCCTGGGAACCTCATCAGTGGGAGCTTCTGGTGAGGTCTCGGAGCAAGGGCCACCCAATGGAGCTTCCTGAGGATCTGGGTCTCTACACTTGGTCAGGATGCGTGAGGCAGAGGCAAAAAGCAGCTTTAGGGGAGGAGGAAGCCAGACCAGAGGTAGAGGATGTTTTAGGAGACCTAACTCTCCTTATGGCATCGAAAGCAGCTCTGCTCCGATGCGAAGGAACAGACAGATCTGAGGAAACAGTTGATACCCCCGGCACCAGGACAGTGGGGTAGGAGCAGAGCTCATCTGAGCTGAAACCATGAGAGGCAGAGTCAGAACAGACAAGTCTGTCCAACTATTCTCCCCGGACCCGACCAGACTGTCTGCTCCAAGAGTCCTCGATCAGCACAGAGGATGTCAGAGTGAACGGAGCCGAAGACACTGGAGCAGGCATCGGCTCAAAGGGTTCCACAATCAACAGGTCAGACTCCTCTGGCTCCGAAGTACCAGCATGGCTCGGAGGAGGAACTGTTTGAGCTACGAAGCCATTTGGGTTGGAGCAGATACAATATTTGCCAAGGACTGTGCCAATAACAGCTTCTGCACCACACAATCCACATCCAGATCAGAAAGGCTGATGGAGGACTGAGATTTATTTTATTTATTTCAGTGTGATGACCGGGGAGGCCCACTGGGCTCAGGAGCCCATTTTCAGTGGAGGCCCATGGAGAAAAGCTCCAAATTACATAATATAAAAGATAAAAAAAGAAAATACAAAAGATAAAAATCAAATGATAAAATTAAATTAAGGTTCACAGATTGTTGCATCTTTATGTATCTGTCAGCCTAAGTGATAAGAATACTGGTAGATTGTGATACAGACATTAAGAGGTACAGTGTTTACATAACATACGAGTCGTATATTGACATAGGAGTCATATATTGACATGGCTGGTTAAAAAGGTTACGTAGAGTCTGAGTCTTGTTATGGCAGAGTGGTACAACAAGCATGAATGTTAGGGAGGGGAATAAAGGGAGAGCAAACTATTTACAATACTTATATACACAAGACAACAGTAGACAGAAAGTAAATCCAGGAACAAAGTTGATGGCAGTAGGAAATAGTATAGAAATACAAATAGTGTGTGTGGAGTAAAAGTCTAGGTGGGGAAAGTGCATTTGCACTTCCACCTAGTGAACAAGTAGGAATGGAGTAGAGTTTTGAAGTTGTCAGAATTTTCTGTCAAGGAGAGAGTGTTCCACTTTTGGCTAAGGAAAAAGATAGGAGGTACTGCCCGGCAGGTCACTTTGGTTTGTGGACAGTGAGTAGGTTTAGGTGAGCAGATCTAAGTGGCCTGTTAGGGGTGTATGGTTGTAGGATGTTGGATAGTGCAGGACATTTAGAGGGGTTAAATAATAGCCTGTGGGCAGTGGTAAGTTGGAAGTAGTCTAGAAGGTTGGGAAGTTCTAGCCAGTTTAGTGAGTGGAGTGCAGAGCAATGGTGGGAGGAGTGTTTGGCTTTGATGGCGAATTTTGAAATTTTATTATAACAACTTTCCATTTGAGGGGATGGAGGCAGATAAGTTAGAGGGGCACCAGACATTAGTGACAGAAGATAGGTAGTGGCGAGGGTTTGTGTAGAAGGAGAGAGATAGTGGATGTTTCTATATAACAGGCCTAGTTTTTGATGTGTTTTCTTGATGTTGAGTTGAATAGGTGTCAAATTTTAGGTTTTCATCTATAGTGACCCCAAGGAGCTTGGCATAGGGAACAATTTCTATGACTGAGTTGTTGTGGCTTCTAATTTGCAAAGACAGATGAGTGCACCGAAGGTGGTACAGACTAATATTGGACTCTTAGGAGTTTCGGATACCAGTTCCAAGACTGGTGACTGGCTCCAAAAAGAAAGATGGTCAGTTCCAATGGCAGTGGAGCCGAAGTCAAAGATTTATTTCATTCAGAAGTCTTAGACTGAGGACTTGCTGGATCCATCTTGGTCGCTCAAATCTTCTTGGAAGGATGGTTTCCACAAACCTGTCTATTTTCTTTTCCTTAAAACCCTGGACGAGAAGGAATGGCATATATAACAGCTATCCTGTAAAGGCAGGGCTCCTAGACAGTACACACAATTTACATGGCTTAGACATCTTTTGGCCACATTTTGGGCACTTTTTGAAACCTGACTTGGAATGCTTCTCTCTTGGTCAGCCATTGTAATCTCAGAGAAAATTACTGTCACCACAAAAATTCTTAGCAGTAATTAACAAAAGCCTTAAATAAAAATCAAGCTAAGTCACACACAGAGTAATACTAATGTAAAATGTTAAAGTGACAGAAAAAGGTCTAAAACACACTAAGAAAAATATAAGCAGACTATGACTATGCAATGAAAAAGAATAGCTTCTATACGACAGCAAACCTTATCCAAGATATTCTAAGGAATAGTTACATTTCAAAAACTGCTGTCAGCTACAAAACCTCAACAGCAATTATCAAATCCAAGCATTTTCTAAAAAAAATTAAGGCTAAACACACCACATAGCAAATAACTATAAACTAAGTATTAAGTATAAATTGTGACAAAAGGTCACTGAATAAACACACACTAGTAATCAGAAAGGTTTTTAAACTAGGCCTAAAACAAGAGGCCAATTAGATTTTTAAAGCACACTAAGGGAAGGGAATATAATGTAGGTTAACACACGAAAAAAGCTAGAAGAGCTTTACAAAACTATTAAAAATTACCCAAATATCAAAATAAGTATGAAAAAAGTTTCTGGCCCGAGCTAATGCAGAACCTCCTATCTGTTGCAGCAGCAGACTAGATCTGGGGTAACTCTAGGTGCATCACGGGATAGGGACTTCGCCTCGAGCTTTGCAATTGGCTGACTCTGAACAGAAGGATCGGCTCCGAACCCATCAGTTAAGAATGAACGACGAGATAGAACTTCACAAAGATTCATGTAATGTTCTCATCATTTCACCATCTATTACTTTACATGAATATGGTAGGAGTGCACTCCCCACCCATTAATATTTGCTCAGCACTTAACTTGTGATCTTTTAAGCACCACTAGCAATGAGACTAAGATCTAAACTACTCTTTGGGTCCACAACAGTTACTGAGGCATCTCCATAAGTTCTGCCTGTTTGGTACTTTTAATTTTTTTATCACTTAAGCAAGACCAATGGACACAAGTGTTAAACTGACTCACTGGTCAAAGTAGTTGCTCCAAGTAACACAGGAAGCAAAGTGAGGGAATTAAGCCTTGGAGTATAGGAAGCAGGATGTTAGCAGCTCATGGCCTTAATCCTCTGCAGTAACCCCCAATTCTTAAAGACAATCAAAGCAAAAATGACCCCTTCAACAGCAGCAACTGACACTTCCTACTTATTAGGTAATGCTGCCTAGATGACCAATTCAGAAACAGTTGCTAGGCAGACAAACAGCAGCAACTTAGGCTTCAGTCAGCAGAATGTAATCAATACAGACTGTATACAATTAGTTAAAAAAGGAAGAAAACTGCACAGAAAAATAGCTCAGGAGATTTGGGAGACTGAATGGTTCAATTTGGGCTCCTTATCAGAAGTTTGACAGCTGCAAGAGTTCAAAAACTCTAAAAGTAAACCTCAATGTCAAAACATAGCCTCTCTCAAAACTTGCTCATTTCTGCAGGGGTGCTTTGCCACTCTACACTACCCCTCGATGTGGGGGCACTGCTATACATTTCACTGTACCACAGAGTAAATTAATTTCAAGGTACCAAAACCACGGTCTTGGGCCAAAGATCACAAATGCATTGCTCAGAAGATGAAAAGGTACTCCTTTAGACGCAATACAGCTTAGGGACCTCTAAGTGGGAGTCTAAACCTTGCAGATGTGGAATGCTGCCAGCTGAGGTAGTTCACATTAACAAGATAACTGGGACCCATACATTGTCAGTCATCTTCAGATACACAGGGATACAAAAGATGCAGCATGAAGACAGCAGAAAAAGGAGACCAGGTATGGCAACTACCTCGGAAGACAAAAAAGATAACAGATGTGCACCTTTGACTGCATCCATCCAAGACTCTTCAGCACTGCCTGTGAGGCAAGGGTGTAGCTAGGCACACAGTGTACTGAAATGAGTACTTTTCTGAGCATCTCTTGCAAATGTCAACACTCAAAAAGCACAGAATGTTTATAACTGTGTAAATGAATATGCACATTATAGCAGTACACACAATTCTTGTGCAAAAGGAATGCACCTTTAGGTTCATAGGCTGGTAACTGAGCTATCTGCCCGAAGGCATATATTAGCCCAGCCACGTTGTGCGGTATTCACCACCCCTTTAGTAGTTCCCTAGACCCTTGTACTAGCAGCTAGTACCCTTGGCCCCTATCTAGTAGTGCTATTGGTGTGATCCCCAGTGTGAACTTTGTTACCCACCCACTCATCAAGATTCCTCTTGAAGTGTGACAGTGAGGGGCTCTGTAAAAAAAAAAAAAAAAAAAAAAAAAAAAAAAAGAGAGAGTAGCTACTTTAAAAGTAGCTCTTTATTGAAATAAATTGTAATAGTTGAAATAATGTTCTTCCCATGTATCTGGGGGTAGCATGTTGAAGGCGGAGTACATTTTTAAAATGTAAAGTGGGTAGTGAGGGCAGCAATATTAGGTTTAAGTACAAAATGTAAATCTCTGGCTAGACCCCTGCTGTGAGGCACTTATCACCTCAACATACACTTCAATTAAGACAGACATATGGTGTTGCCACTTCAGCACCTGGATAAAGACGTCCTTGAGACGATGCTAATGTTAGAAAAACAAATTTCTGATGTGTATTAATTTGTGTAGGGATTATGTAGAGCATGATGCATCAAAAGTGCAAGGTGCATAAAACAAAAAATAATAAAGAGCAGGAGGAAGAAGTAATAATACGCAAAGTAAGCGTAAAGGAGGGGGACCAAGCAAGCAAGAGGTGATCCAGGGCTTTCAGACAACTTAGGGAAGACATGCACGAGAAAGTTACAGCTTCAGCAAGTGTTGTAAGGCAGCTTACCTGCAAGTAGCTGATGCAGTCTGATGAGTTTTAGTGTGAAAAACTGAATGTTGTTTTACTGCAATATACTACATTGTTACAGGGATGCTGTCTGGGAGGTTTTGCTTTTTCTTCATTGTAGTTCGACCCATAAGTTAGTACAATTTATTTGGATGTAGAAATTAGTCACCCATCTATGGCAAACAGTGGGACTTGCCTCATGAAAAAAATAATTCTAGTTAAAAGAATTTTCATCTCACTGCTTTTAATCATCTTTCAAAAATGTTGGTCAAAAAACATGCTTTGACAGCTCATTGCTAAAACAGTTGCAGACAAGAGGAAATCTAAACAAACGTGGGTAGGAAAGGCAGAACATGTTGCCTATGAAGGACTGCATGAGGAGTGTCAGGTTAAGAGAAGGAAGGGGGTCTCAGTAATCAAAGCCTAGATAAGAAACTTCAAATTATCAACAGTAAAAAAATGGTTCCAAGACTGAGACTAAAGCGGGCAAGTCAGGAAGTGAAGACTTTCCCATGAAGGCAGGTGGTGCACACACACAGTACATTATGACACCAATAAAGTATCAGGTGAACAGAAGCACAGGAAAGGGCAGAGAAAGTAGCCACAACATGCACAGAGTTGGGAAGTGCGCACAAAGTAATTGTCCTAAAGATGTTTAAACGGGAATCTTCTCCACTCTGACAGCTACTTGCAGAGACAGCATATGCCTTTTTCAGAGTAAAAAGAAATTCAGTACTTAACAGAGCATTCCATTTTTGTATTGACTACTTTCATTCTCTCTCAACGTATGGGTTCAGATAAGTTTCTGATCCAACTTGGCCATTACTATAGTTCGTGTTCACAGAAAAACGAGCCCCTTCCTAACCATGACGCATCAACCCCTAACATACCTCAGATCTTGTTTGCTGTTTAGCAGAGGTAAAACTAGTATAAAGACTAATCGAGCATATGGTATCTGGGACTCAATATGAAGGACAATGATGTCCTTAGACATACTCATTCTTCCAGAAATTCACTACGAAATACCATAGTTGGGAGTTGGAGGGTAGAAAGTTTAAGAATGAAAGGACAACACAGACAGAACATTATGTCAAGTACATTGCTTCTTTATCTGATCTAAATTTTCATTCTATTTTCAACATATGGGACAGAGTCCCAGCTACCTAAACTTCTGTATGGACTCTAAGGAAGGATATTTCTGAGCACACTTGAGCCAAAGGCTGCAACCCCTCGAGACCAGATCCATTTTGTAAGGACTAATAAAGGTACGACTATTAGCCCATGTTGCAGCTGCACATGTCATCCATGCAAGCCCTGCAAGAAACACTGAAGTTGTCATGGACTTAGTGGAATGGGCTTTTACAGCTCTTGGTAGGACAGGCCCAACGTTTTACAGATAAATTATATACACTGTCAGCCAACTAGCTAAAGTTACTTTTGCGAAACATTTTCCCAACTTACAATCCACAAATGACACGAACTGATCTGTTTTTCGGTACTTGCGTATTATCGCAACCAGATTGGGTAGTCGTCCTACTTCCTAATGTTATGCCGAAAGTCATTTATCCTGCATTGGCAAAGGTCATTTAAGGTCCAACTCACTTTCCTATCACCTCGGTTCTGCAACAGGGAGAGGAATAATTGCCCAATTCCGCCTTCCGGATCGAGCCCTTTACTGCCGTAACTGAGGCTAACTTTTAGTTATGTACTTACCATAACTTCGGATGTATGGGATCCATCTCGCCTACATTCATAACAGATGGGTTCGGAGCCGATCCATCGGCCCCGACTCGGCAACTAATACACTAGCACGAAGTCTCTCATTGGCTGGGCTACTCCCTATCCCAGGATGCACTACACCTGCTTCCCCAGATCTTGTTTGTTCGCTTTCATACATCCATGCAAACACAGAAAAATTAGTAGTCACTATAACCAACTAAAGTTCTTCAAGTAAGATCTCCAAGAAAAAAAGAGACTACAGCTCCTCTAAATCCGAATGGAAGGGGAAGGAGGGTGGTATGTATGAATGTGGCGAGATGGATCCCATACATCCGAAGTTATGGTAAGTACATAACTAAAAGATGTAATGGGATCCTATCTCGCCACATTCACAACAGATGGGACAGCGCCCCTAGCACCTACATCCCGGTGGCTCATTGGAACACACTCCTGAGAACTGTGGAACCAAAGGAAGCTCTGCCTCGAGAAACCACATCCAATTTGTAATGAGAAATGAAAGTGTGCGGAGAAGTCCAGGTTGCCGCAGCACAAATATCATCTATTGATAACTTGGAGTGAAAAGCTACGAAGTAGCCATTGCCCTGGTAGAATGAGCCTTGACTGGAAAGGGAAGGTCTTTGTTAGCCTGTGAATAAATAAAAATGATACAATCTTTAATCCATTTAGATATGGAGGTTTTGTTACTGGTTGACCCAATTTGTTCGCTGCAAATGAAACAAACAATTGATTTGATTTCCGCTTGAGCGGTTCTATTCAAATAAAACGCAGTTGTCTATGTACGTATAATTGATGCAAAGTATATTCTGCAAGTATTAGAGAATTCTGGGAAAAAGACAGGGAGTTCTATAGTTTGTTGAATACAGAAAGAGGAGGCCACTTTTGGTATAAATGCAGGGTTTAATTTCAATGAAACTCTATGCTTGTGAAAAATCAAATAGGGAGGATCAGAACAAAGAGCTTGAAGTTCTGAAACTCGCCTAGCAGATGTTATGGCTACTAAAAAGGCCGTTTTCCAAGACAGAAATTTTAAATCACAAGTAGCAGCTGGTTCGAAAGGACGGCAGTTAGGGCAGCAAGAACCATATTCAAATCCCAAGGGGGAACAGGATGAGATAAAGGAGGCCTAAGGAGCCAAGCCCCTTTAAGGAAAGCCTTACAAAGTTTGTGAGACATCAATGAAGGTTCAAAAGAAGCATGAAAATTAGAGATCGCTGCTAACTGAACCTTAATGGTAGAAACTGAAGAGCCCGACTGAAAAAGGGAGGCCAGAAAATTCAGAACCTCCGATACTGGTGCAGTGAGAGGATCTATACCCGCTCTTGAGCTCCAGAAGGCAAACCTTTTCCATTTACTGGAATAAAGTTTGATGGTGGAAGGTTTATGAGAAGAAGACAGTATGTGGACCACGTCCGGCGAAAGAGCATTGTCTCGGACAAAGGATGGAAGTGGAGTAACCATGCTGCCAACTTCAGGGACCTGAGAGACGGATGAAGCCGTCCTGACTGATGAGTCAACAGGTCTGGCACCGGATCCAGAAACCATGGACCTTCTATCGCATGCCTCTGTAGGAAAGGAAACCAAACTTGACGAGGCCAGTGCGGAGCAATCAAAATCATCTCGCTCTCCATGTAAATGGCCTTCTGTATCACCCTCGGTAGGAGGGGGAACGGAGGGAAGGTGTAGAGAAGACCGGGGGGCCAAACGTGAGTCGGAGCGTCCCTGGGAATCTGTCCCTGAGAAGGAAACAGTGTCAAGAACTCTCTGCATTTCGCATTGTGAGGGCTGGCAAACAGGTCGCAGCAAGGAAGACCCCATCTGTCGAAGATTTTCGCAGCTATACCCTGGTTGAGGGACCACTGTGGGTAAAGAATGGTCCTGCTTAATCTGTCCGCAATCACATTGACTTCCCGGTATGGTTGCCATTAGAAAGCGGTTGGTAGCTACTTGCAGTGCCAAAGTCTCATGGCTTCTCTGCATAGTGGGTAAGACCTGGTTCCACCTGCTTGTTTATGTACTACACCACCGACATGTTGTCGGATAGGATAGTAATCGGGCCCTGTGGGAGAGCGTGATGGAGAGCTCGAGTACCAATAGTACCGCTCTCATCTCCAGGACATTGATATGCAAATCGTTTCCTGGATCTGCCATGTGCCTTGGACCGACCTGTCCAGGTAATGACCCCCCCACCCTACCTGGGAGGCGTCCGTAGTCACAGTGGCAACGGGACGTTGAGGTATAAAGGGTCGCCCTGGTCGAGATTTGATTGAGAAGCCACCAATGCAGATCTCGACGGCAACTTTCCGTGATTATGATTAAGTGGTTCAAGGGAAGTTCCTGATAAGACCATTGAACCGACAGTAGCCATTGTAAAATTGCATGTGAAGTCTGGCCAAGGAACTAAAAGTATGGTCGATGCCATCGAGCCCAACAGTTGTAGGATCCGATGGGCCGGGGCTCTTTGTAGGGGAGACAGGATTTGACTTGATCTTGTAAGACCTGAATTCTTGCTGCCGGTAAAAAGGCGCGCATTCTTTTTGTGTCTAAGTCTGCGCCTATGAAAGTAATACGCTGAGATGGCTGTAGTACAGATTTTTGCAAATTGAACGTGATCCCAAGAAACGCCCAAGGTGAACGTGGCTCTGAGCGCTTGGAGTAGTAGATGCTCGAGGTGGCAGTAAGGAGCCAGTCGTCTAGATAAGGAAACACCTGGAATCCCAGACTTCTCAGGTGAGCAGTTACCACTGCCAGACACTTGGTGAACACCCTGGGGGCTGTGGTGAGACCAAAGGGCAGTGCTCAGAATTGGAAATGACTGACTCGAGGCGAAGCGTAAATGTCTCCTGGACTCTTGAGCTATGGGAATGTGATAGTAAGCGTCCTGAGATCTATGGAGCACATCCATGCATCTTTTTCCAGCAAAGGAAGAATAGATTGAAGAGTGACCATTCGGAATTTGGACTTCTTTACGAAACGATTCAATGAACTGAGGTCCAAAATGGGCCTGAAGTCCCCTGTCTTTTTGGTACCAAAAATAATTTTGAGTAAGTTCCTGATCCGATCTGGTCGATGGGGACAGGCTGGATGGCTCTTTTCTAGCAGCTTTGAAACCTCTAATGCTGCCTGATCCCGCTGACTGGGTGGTACGTCCGGGATTTCCCTTAAAGAAAGGGGTTTGTTGAAGGGGATGATATATCCTCCGGTATTAATGTGATGCACCCACTGATCGCTAGTCATGGATTCCCAAGCTTGTGAGTGCGCCGAAAGCGACCCCGACTGGCTCCGGAGTTGCACAGTCGGGCAACAACTCAGGAACGCTGGTTGTATGAAGAACCACGAAAGGAATCGCGGTCTCCAGAGTTACGGGGGTCTCTGCCACCTCTGGGCGGCGCCTTCAAAATCCCCCGCCTCTGGAGGGGGAATCACTGGGTGGAGTAGGGAAAGACTTCTGAGATTTCTAAACCACATTTTCCTCCTCTCCCAGCCTTGGGGTAAGGCCTAGAAGGAGCGGAAAATCGGCCCCAACGGCAGTCAAAGTCTTGCCCTCCTGCTCGCACCGAGTTAGTGTGTCCTTCACCTTGGGTCCAAACAAAGATGACCCATCAAAGAGGGCGCGCGAAGGAAGACTTGAAGGCCTCCACGATCGAACACAAGCGTAACCAGGCTTGTCTCCTGAGGGCAACGCCTGTTCCTGCTAGTTTACTCGCCTTCGGCCGCATCTGAAATGAGCCTCATGGACGAGTTAACAATAGAAAGAGGGTAGTCATCTGTGCGCCAACAGTCGGGGCCAGCGCCTCAGGTAGGTTACCAACAAGAGAGTCATTTAGCTCTTTGAGAAGATCCCTTTGGAGCCTCGTGAAATGACATAAGTAGTTTAGCGACCGTAAGGCAAAGGCCGCTGAAGACAGGGTACGCCTGCACCTATCCATACTCCTAGAATCCTTATTAGGAGGATGAACAGACGTCAAGCCTCTGCCACGTCCTGCTGTGTGGCAGAAGCCACCACCAAAGCATCTACAGGCACACCCTTTGTGAGAAACTCCTTCTGGGGGCTGATAAAATTTATTGGGCCTCGCAGGCACCGGTTCCACAGAATCAGGGTGTTCCCACGCCTTCGAGAAACCAAATCAAGGAGTTCATCGGGCGGAGACACCCAGGAGGCGGAAGGCTGGGCCCCAAAGGCCTTGAGGAAGACTGACCTCAGCTGAAGGGGTTTTGGCTTGCCAGTCACCTCTCTGTCTCAGAATCTCCAAGATATCTGAGAAGGAGATATCATCCGAAGATGATTTGGGGACCCTTCTGCGCCATCGAGGTCAGTATCCGATGTAATAGACTCATCTTGGGAGTCTACGTGCTTCCTCTTACACAATTTCTTCCGTGGGGGTTCGTCCGAAGCAGTTTCGGACGGACCACCCGAAGAAGGGAACCCCGGGGGCATCCTCAGGCCCTGGGGCCCCGCTGCCGGGGGCTGCAACACAACAGAGGCACCAGTCTCCAGATCTAGGGACGGTGAGGTAGAATCTTGCTGAACTGGCAAAGGCATGGCTAGCGCCTCCCTCATGGCCTCAAAGGCCGGACCTCCAGAATCCAAGGAGGTCTCTGGTCTAGAGGCCACATGGCACTGGGAATTCCCTGGCCGATGCTCCGAGAGGAAGACTAGGCAATCAAGCACCCAATCCCAAAGTATTCCCCTCGGCCCCTGAAGAGGTCGCAGTACCAAACCCTGAACCGGAGGACAGGGTAGGAAGCACAGTCGAACCGAGACCTCGAAGGGGTCTCTGCTCCGACCGTATGGCTCCGCTTTGCTCCACCCCAAACCACCCAAGCCCCTGTCAATCAGGCAATCGTCCAAATAAGGATAAATCTGTATTCCTCTCAACCTGAAAAAGGCTATCACTGGAACCAGAACCTTTGTGAACACTCTGGGCGCAGTAGATAAGCCAAAGGGCAATGCAGAGAACTGATAATGTAAATTTCCAGCTCGAAAACGCAGGTACTTCCTGCAACTGGCCCTGATAGGAATATGAAGATAAGACTCTTTTAGATCCAGAGTTACCATCCAGTGATCTTTTCCTAGCAGAGGTAAAAGCTGTTGTAATGTCAACATTTTGAACTTTGGAATGTCCAAATAAGTGTTGGAGAGATAAATCCAAAATCGGTCTCCACGTGTTCCCTTTCTTTGGTACTAGAAACAGGCGGGAATAAAATCCTAGACCCACTTCTGATAGAGGTACTGGCTGTATAGCTCCCATGTGAAGAAGTAATGAAATCTGTTTGTGAGCCTCTATCCTTTGCCGAGGAGGAATGTCTGGCATACCTTTGAAAGGAGGCAATGTATGGAAATAAAACTTGTAACCTTTGTTTATAATGTCCAACACCCATTTGTCTTGGGTGACTAAAAGCCAGTTTTGCTTGAAGAGAGCTAGTTTTCCTCCCAAAGGAGCTGCCAGGCAAGAAGAATCTGGCAGCTGAAAATGCAGGTCATTGGGCCTGTTTACGAAAGGACTGGCCCCTACCTTCACCAGCAGATTGAGCAGGCGAACTCCAAGTTCTTGGCCGGAAGGTACTCTGAGCTCTGCCCCTACCACGCCTAGATCTACCCCTAGACTGAGAATCAGAAGAAGGGTATGTCCACCCCTTAGCAGGCCAATTTCTACTAAACGTAGGAGGTTGCACCTGCAAAAAATCTTTAACAGTCTGCATAGACTTAGCCTTGTCCTCCATTTTCTTTAAAACAGACTCCACAGGGGGACCAAACAAAACCTCAGACTGTAAAGGGGCATCCAGAATTCTAGATTTAACATGCTCAGATAAATTCTGATCCTTAAGCCAGGCGTGCCTACGAAGAACTGAACCAGTGGCAGCCACTCTGGAAGAAGCCTGTAAAGCATCAAAGCCACACTGCAAAGAATGTTTCCCCACCTGTTCAGAAACATGCACCAAATCTTGCAATTCTTTACACTCTATGCCCTCTGCCAAAGCATCCACTTTAGATTTTAGCTGAGAAAGGAGGAAATTCTGATATTTCAACATATGAAACTGGCAATTTAAAGACCTCATTGCTAAAGTAGAAGAGGTATACACCTTCTTACCCCATCTGTCCAAAGCTCTAGCTTCCTTATCAAGAGGAACCGGATTCTTTACAACAGAAGCCCTAACACCCTTAGGCCCCTGACTAATAGTTTCTGGGTCCGCCCTAGGACTCTTATATAGATATTTATGAGCCTCAGGTACCCTATAATACCTGTCCGGTTTAACTGGTGCAGGAGGCATAGAATCTGGATTAAATGAGGCCTCAGAAAAAACATCCTGAACCACATCCAAAACAGGAGGAATAGCCAAGGGTCTATGCTGTGGTAAAAACAAGAACTCCCTAAGCCTCTTTCTGGAATCTGAGTAATCCTGTCCTTCCCACTTAAAATGTTCCCTCATAGAGTGTAAGGTTTCTGAAAATGAAAAATCCTCTGGAGGGGAAGCAGAAGGAGTGGAATCCTCAGCATCGGAATCCGAATAAGGAGGAAAATCTTGAATGTCTTCAGTAGAAGACTCAGAATCATCTGAGGCCTGCTCCAAACTTCCCAACTCTGGCTCTACCCTGGGCCTCTTCTCAGGAGGGGGCATGAAACCTATAATTAAAGTAATCAAATCTTCTGCCATTTTAAGCATATGCTTCTTAGGCACAGACCCTGAAGAACCAGAACTAACACCAGAAGGCGGCAAAACAGACCTGCCCTTAGAAGGAGCCCTAGAAACAGTAGCAGAAGGCCTAACCCCCTTAGGCATAGAAGGGAGAATAGAAACTTGAGAGGCCCCTTCAGCCTGACCTGACTCCTGTGAGGCCACATCCTGTAAAATCAAGGTTTCCCCCTGAGACTCAACAGAAACTTCAGCCGGATCCACCTGTTCCACTGTAGTCTCTAAAGGACCGGCGTCCAAAACGGACAAATCATCCTGCCTAGGCTTTACAGATTTGTCTTTACGCTCTTCAGAAGCGGCCGGAGGATCCGACGGCATATTATAATTACACCGCTTGCCAAAGACTAACCTAGCGCAACCTAGCCTTCTCTTAATAGTGCGCTTATTAAACCTAGCACAAAACCGACACCCAACTAAGTCGTGCTCCGGTCCCAAGCAAGGAATACAAAGCGAGTGGTAATCCCTATGCGGTATCTGCTTCCCACAAGAAATGCAATTATTCACTTTTTCTGACATCCGGTAAATAACTGAGGCAAGAAAAACAAAATGTTCTAACGGGTACTTAGCCCAACTTGGTATCGGTCTGAAACTCCGAAAACGAAAAATTTCAGAAAGCCGAACGGCACTTGCAACGCTGCTTCTGCCATCGGACCATGCGGCAAAAAAGACTGAGGATATGACGTCGGTCATGCGCTTTTATACCCTGACGCTCTGATGTCAGGGCTGTGCGCCCATGACCGACGTCAGCCTAATACTTTGGTATTCGGGCCGACCGAGGACAGCGGACTACCCATAAGTAAGGACTGCAGCAATGTGAGATGAAGAACATCTTTCTGTATCACTTGAGATTAGTGGGAAGGGAGGAAATGCATACAGAAGTCCCCGGGGCCAAACCTGGACTAGAGCGTCTCTGCTGGGCTGGCCTGGTAAAGGGAATAGGGTGAAATAATCTCTGCACTTGCTATTTTGGGGAGTAGCAAAAAGGTCGCAGCAAGGCTGACCCCACTTGAGAAAAATTTCTCTCAAAACAGAGTCTTTCAGAGACCACTCGTGAGGCATGAGGATAGCTCTGCTCAACTTGTCCGCGATTTGATTGGACTTCCCGGGGATGTGCGTTGCTATCAGAAACCGCTGAGAAGAAATCGCCCATTGCCACAGTCTGAGTGCTTCTCGACACAGGGGGTAGGACCTGGTTCCGCCTTGTTTGTTGATATACCACACTACAGACATATTGTCCGTCTGGATTGCTATCGTTCCCAAGGGAAGAGAGTCTTGAAGGGCTTGCAACGCTAAAAGCACTGCTCTCATCTCTAGAACATTTATGTGCAAGTGGCATTCGTCTGGTTGCCATGTGCCCTGGACAGTTCTGCCCTGATAATGCCCCCCCCACCCCCTCAGGGAGGCGTCCGCTGTCAGAGTAGCAACCGGAGGGGAAGGGACAAAAGGGGTTCCCAATAAGAGGTGAGGGAAGACATCCACCACAGAAGATGATTTCTGCATGTTTGCGTAATCATGATGGTGTGGGACATCGGAAGTTGCTGGTATGACCATTGCGTGAAGAGCATCCATTGAAGGATTCTCATGTGGAATCTGGCTAATGGAAGCAGAGGTATGGCAGCCGCCATAATCCCCAACACTTTCAGAACTAACCTGGCTTTGATTCTGTTGCTGCTGAAGAGGAGCGAGACCAGTTTGTGTATGTCTGTTATTCTCTGATCTGTTAGTCTCGCAGACATGTTGACTGTCTAGATTTGCGCCTATGAAGGTAATAGTACGACAAGGCGACAAAACAGACTTTTCGCAATTTATTGAAATGCCTAAATTTTGACAAATGCGAAAGGTGTAGTCCCTGGCCAACAGAAGATGCTTGGTGGGAGCTGTGAGGAGCCAGTCGTCCAAATATGGAAACACCTGGAATCCTTGACGTCTCAGGTGAGAAGCTACCACTGCCAACACCCGGGGGGCAGTGGTGAGACCAAAGGGCAGGGCCCTGAATTGAAAATGACTGGTTCCCCAGCCTGAAGCGGAGGAATCTTCTGGAGCGTCTGTTCATTTTTATGTGATAGTACGCATCCTGAAGGTCTATAGAGCACATCCAGTTTCCCTTTCCCAATAGGGGAAGGATGGACTGCAGCGTGACCATCCGAAATCTTGTTTTCTTGACTGACTTGTTCAAGATACTGAGATCCAAAATTGGTCTCCAGTCCCCTGTTTTCTTTGGAACTAAAAAGAACCTGGAGTAGATTCCGGATCCTTGCTGGTCTGCTGGAACTGGCTGAATTGCTCTTTTTGCAAGCAGCTTTGAAATTTCCAAAGCTGCAAGATCCCTTTGAGTGGGTGGAACACCTGGAAGGGATTTTTTTGATTGGTTTGGAATGCGAACAAAGGGAATGGAATAGCCTTCGGAAATGATGGACTGTACCCATTTGTCTTGAGTCAGGGATAGCCAGGCTTCTGGGTAGTGACAATCTTCCCCCGACTGCCTCCGAAGGTGGGCAGTCTGGCAACACCTCAGGGATGCTGAAAGGGCTTATCAGAGAAGGCTTCTTGATTGCCCTGGTTCTGCGGACCCCCCCTGCCACTAGGGCGACGTCTACCATTGTTGTTCCCCCCTCTGCCTCTGGCGGGGAACCGACTCTGTGCGTCAGGCGAAGTTCCTTGAGATTGTTTGCGGAACCACATTTTCCCACTTTTCTGGCCTTTGGGGTAAGGCCTAGAAGGAGTAGAAAAACAGACTCCGACGGCAGAAAGAGTCTTGCCATCTGTCTCGCACCTAGTCAAGGTTTCTTTCACTTGAGGGCCAAAAAGAGATAATCCATCAAACGGGGAATTAGTGAATGACGTTTTAAAGGGGTCCACAAAGTTGCATAGCCGCATCCAGGCATGCCTGCGTAAGGCCACACCTGTCCCTGCGGCCCTGCTCACTCCATCAGCCGCATAAGAGAGGAGGCGCATGGAGGAGTTAGCTATGGAGTTCAGGGTAGCCAGCTGAGTGTTCATCTTGTCTTGAAAACCTGCAGCCGTAGGATCCTTCAACATGTCACTCGCTTCTTTGATCAAGTCTCTTTGAAGACGAGTAAAATGGCATAGGTAGTTCAGCGACGATAGCAAAGGTCGCTGACGAGAACATCCGCTTCCGCACCTGTCCATAGACCTAGATTCTTTGTTAGGGATGAACAGGCACTGAAGGATCAGCTAGTTCCTTCTTGGTGGCAGCAGCTACCACCAAAGCATCCACAGAAACACCTTTTGTGAGAAATTGCTGGTCAGTTGGTGCTGTTATAAATTTGGAAGGTCTCCTGGGGGTAGGGTCCACTGAATCAGGAGCCGTCCAGGCCTTCTTTGCAACCACCTGCATGAGGGGATCAAAGGGAGGGGGACACCCAGGAGGTGGAAGGGCGAGAGCCAAACGCCTCAAGATACACAGATTCATCCTTCGAAGGGTTAAGGGCTGGCCAATTTCCCCTCTGTTTCAGGATCTCTAGAAGGTCTGCGAAACAGACATCTTCAGAAGGGGAACGTGGGGAACCCTCGGAATCCTCTAAATCTGTGTCAGAGGTGACAGACTCAGGTGAGTCTATGTGCTTCCTCTTACACTTTCTCTTCCTAGGGGCCTCCCCTGCCAATTCAGGGGAGGCCTCGGAAGAGGATGAGATCCCCACAGGGGATTCTTGAGGAGCTGGCTCTCTGTGGTCTGGGATGAGGGAGTGAGTCGACATAACCAAAGGCACCGAAGAGGGAGGGGCGGACGGAGCAGACTGTGGAGTCGAACAAGGTTCCAACACACTCCGCATGACCTCGAACGCACCCCTGTCCGGCAGAGCCAGAGGTCCCCGCTCCGAGAAGCTGAGAACCTCCCTCGGCACCGACAGAGATGGCTCCGAGGCCGATGTCTGAGCCGAACTCACCAGCGCCAAGCACCGAGGGAGAGGGGTCGGACAAGGGTCCGATGCCACTCACCCCCTCGGAGCCGACGAGGGAAGCCCGGCACTGAGATTCTTCAAAAGAAGAAATCTGAGCCGACGACGGAGCCGAAGACAATTGTATCGGCTCCGACGCTACCACAGTCTCGGTCCCGAGACGCGCCCGAGCTCAAAGGAGTCGGAGGAGGAATATTTATTGGAACAAGTTGAGGCATCGACTGATGAGTCGGACTCTGGAGCATTTGGGCCAGTGCCTCGGACTTCAAAAGTCTACTCGCTACCCTTCTGGAGGTCGTGATCTGAGAGCCTCGATGACCTGGAGGAGTGAGATCTGTGGCTCCGTTCAGACAGCAGAGGAGACGCTGGAGCCGAATGAACGGAGCCAAGGGACGGTGACCTCGATCTCTTTCTAGATGTCGGCTCAGATGGTCTGATCGGAGCCGACTCAGGAATCTCTAATGCCTCGGCTCCGGCCGAGGAAACCACAGATACTGCAGTCAAAGACTCATCGGCTCCAGCCGAGCCGATGAAGCAGCAGGCTTGAGCCTTAGGCCTCGACTCTGAAGCTGGAGCCGAGGTCTTGGAAGCCTTAGAAGGTTTCCCCGATGACACAGAAAGGGAACCTTCAGGCTTAATTAAACCCCTCAAAATGAGTTTATTTTCTCTCCTGCAGGACTCTAGGGCTGAAGCCATGGCATACAGCACAAGAGTCCTGCAGGTGTAAAGGTCCCAGGCAATACACACAAGAAGTGTGACCGTCTGTCAGACATTTTCTGACAGCACGAGTCACACTTCTTGAAGCCTGAGACCTTTGTATCCTTGGACATACTCAAGGAACCGAAGTGTAATCACACACAGAAAACACACACACACAGATTACACTGATAGGGGTTCAAAGGAAATTATTTGAACTAAAGGTAAGTTAAGTTAAAACTCCCTAATCAAGCACATACACACCCTAAGGATAGGGAAGGAAGGGCCCGAAGGCCTTAGGGAAAGAACTGTAAGTTCTTTAGAAAAAAAGGGGGCTGGATAAAAGGTAGAAGGGAACATATCCACTACACTAAGGGGAAAGAAAAATACACTAAGCTAGCTTAAGTCTAAAGAATTTAAACTAGTCTAACTTTCACTAACCTGGAGCCGGTAGAAAACACACCTCGATCGCTGTAGCGGCAAACGAGATCTGAGGTAACTCACGCCTAGCATTGTGGGATATAAGGGGAGCCTCGAGCCGGTGGAACCAACTCTCGAGCTTTTAGAGTGGCCGAGTCGGAGCCGAGGTCGGCTCCGAACCCATCCAGCAAGAATGGGGGCAAGACAGACAACTTAACATTTGCCCAATTCCGCCTTCTGGATCGAGCCCTTTACTGCCGTAACTGAGGCTAACAGTTGGTTAAGACACACTGTTCCAGCTTGCCAGTAATAGCGGGCAGTCTGCCTTTTCATTTTTGTTTATATCTGCATTTTTAAAGGTTGCATGTTGATGTGACTTCATGTAGGGCTGAACCTTCCATGCTGTCATGCGTTTTGTTTTGTTTTTTTGGGGGGAGGGGATTCACAGTACTGCGATCCTACCCAAGAGGCTTCGGAAAAAGAAAGGGGAGAATCCCCGTGTTGTAATATGCATTGCAATGACTTGTGTATTGGGGTTAATTGGCTTTTACACAGGAATAGTCACAGTAAGACTAAACTCTATCCTAACTATATTTGACTGTGAAAGAATCTATACTTGGTAATATAAAAGTGCTGCTTGTTATCTGTCCTGTTCATTTCATTTTGTATGGAGGTGCTGTGGTAAAAGATGGACCTGGGTAGACAAATTAGATCCAAATTCCTGTTCCTCCGTCACAGACCAGGTGAAGCATTACTGATTTGCAGTCCACACACCCCTTTTCACTGCACAAAAAGTACAGTTTTGTACCTACCATAAATGTAGATGTTCGAAGATCCACATTGCTGCAGTCCTGACACTTGGGTAGTCTGCTGTCCCAGTCGGCCCGAATACCAAAGTATAAGGCTGACGTCGGTCAAGGCGCATTAGTCTGACGTCAGGACGTCAGGGTACAAATGCGCATGACCGACGTCATTTCCTCAGTCTTTTCTTGCCCCAGATGTCAGAAGACCCTAAAAGAATAAGGCCAAACCAAAAAAAAAAACAACAACAACAACAACACCAAACACCCCTGTACCAAATATATGTACAATATATACAAAGTGAGAAAGGTACAAGTCCACCCACACAACCCCCCCTAAACACAGAGGGGAAGGAGGGAGGGTAAATTGGACTGCAGCAATGTGGATCTTCGAACATCTACATTTATGGTAGGTACAAAACTGTACTATGTTCTTCATCTCACACTGCTGCAGTCCTGACACTTGGGTAGAATCCCAAAGCAGAGGTAAGGGAGGATGGCAAATCACAAAGAAGGAGCTGATAACATGCCCTGTAAAATAGCAGTGGCAAAACCAGCCCTAGATTTAGAGTAGAGAGGAAGGTGGTAATGCTTAGAGAAAGTATGCACTGAACTCCAAGTAGCCGCCTCCAAAATACCCTTAGTTGCCACCCCCCTTAGAAATGCTGTTGAAGTGGCAGTAGCCCTAGTGGAATGAGGCCTAATCCCAGCTGGAATCTCTTTGCCATGATGGGAGTAACAGAAAGAAATGCAAAACCCAATCCACTTAGAAATAGTTTGTTTTGACACAGGCTTACCCTGAGAACTCAAAGCAAATGAAACAAACAACTGCTGAGACTGCCTAAAATCCTTAGTCCTGCTTAAATAATAACGTAATTGCCTGTGTACATCTAAAGTGTGCAAAATCTTTTCCCCCTTATTTTGGGGACTTGCATAAAAGGTAGGCAAATGAATAGTTTGGTTTAAAGCCACACTAGAAACCACTTTAGGCATAAAGGAAGGATTAGTACGCAAAGATACCCTATCCTTATGAAAAATCAGGAAAGGCTCAACTGCCATAAGGGCCTGCAATTCAGACACCCTTCTTGCAGAGGTAATGGCTAACAAAAAAGCAGTCTTCCATGACAAATATTTCAATTCAGCAGAAGCTGCAGGCTCAAAAGGTTGTAGAGTGAATTTCTCCAACACAAAATTGAGGTCCCAAGCAGGAGTAGGAGCTCTACGTGGGGGTCTTATATTCTTTGCCCCTCTAAGAAATTGCTTGAACAAAGGATGAGAAAACAATGGTGGGTCACAATCATAGTGAGCTGAAATTGCTGCAGCATGAATCTTAATGGAAGAGAAAGACAAACCTTTGTCCAATAACTCAGTAAGATATTTAAGAGCCACACTCAAATTTGGCTCAGAAACATCTAAATCCTTTGCTGCACTCCAAAATAAAAATCTCTTCCATTTTCCTGCATACACTTTCCTTGTACTAGGTAGTCTGGCTTCCATAATCACATTTAAAACTTGTTGAGGAAGCTGAGACCTGCTATGGTTCAAAACAGAATATGCCAGGCTGTTAGATGAAGAGAGTGAAGCTTGACATTGAGTAGATGCCCGTCCTTCTGAGACAATAGGTGTGGAATCAAGGGTAAGGGCCATGGAGGCTTCCTTACCAGACTCCTCAGTAATGGGTACCAGTGCTGCCGAGGCCAATCTGGAGCTATTAAAATCATCCTTGGCTTGTCTTGTCTGACCTTTAGGAGTACCTTTGGGAGGAGAGGCAGAGGAGGAAAGGCATACACATGAAGATTTTTCCAACTGAAAGAAAGAGCATCCACTTTCCAGGCTGTGTGATGAAACCTTTTCGTGCAAAACTTTGGCAGCTGGTGGTTTAGTGGAGAAGCGAACAGATCTATGTCTGGAGTTCCCATGACACTGTCAATTTCTGAAATACATGAAGATCCAGTTTCCACTGTGGGGATCCATGATTTGCCTGCTTAACACATCTGCTAAGGAGTTCTGTGCTCCTGGCAGAAACCTTGCTTGAAGATTCAGTTGCAAGCTTAACGCAGTCTCCCACAAAATCATTGCTTGCCTGCATAGAGGATAAGAATGTGTTCCCCCTTGTTTGTTGATGTATCACATGACAGTTGTGTTGTCTGTTAGAATCAACACCTGCCCTGGAAGAAGTAAATCCTTGAAAGCCAGTAAAGCAAACTGGACTGCTAACATCTCCTTCATGTTGATATGTAGATGCTGCAGTCTGGCAGGCCACTTGTCTTGTATCCACTTTCCATTCAGATGAGCTCCCCAAGCTGTGTCTGAGGCATCTGTCGTTAGAATCTGACTCGCCTCTGGCCGGGTCACAGAGAGTCCCTTGTTTAGGTGACATTCCTGAGCCCACCACAAAAATTCCTTTTGAATGCAAGGTATTATTTGAATGACAGTGTCCAACTCTTGGCAGTGCTGTGTCCATACATTTTTGAGATACCATTGTAGCTTCCTCATATGCAGTTTGGCATTGGGAAGCACCAGAATACAAGATGCCATGAACCCTAAGGCTTGAAGGACTGTCCTTGCAGTCAGCCCGGACTGATGAGATAGTTGATGGAAGTGAAGAGAAAGATTCTTTTGTTTGTCCGGAGTTAAAAAGGCCATCTGGGATGCTGTATTCAGTCTCACACCCAGAAAGCACATGTCTTGAGAGGGTACTAGACTGGACTTTATTTCGTTCACAGAATACCCTAGGCATCTTAGCACTGCTATCACATATTCCAAATGCTGAAGAAGCACGTCCCTTTCTTGAGCTAGAATCAGGCAGTCGTCCAAATAAGGATAGATTTGTATTCCTTTTAGCCTGAAGAAAGCTATTACTGGAGCCAGAACTTTTGTAAATACTCTGGGCGCAGTAGATAAGCCAAAGGGCAATGCAGAGAACTGATAATGAGAATTTCCAGCTCGAAAACGCAGATACTTCCTGCAAATTAGCATGATAGGAACATGAAGGTAAGCTTCCTTGAGATCCAAAGTTACCATCCAGTGATCTTTGCCCAGCAGAGGTAAAAGCTGTTGTAACGTCAACATTTTGAACTTGGGAATGTCCAGATAAGTGTTGAGGATAGACAAGTCCAAAATTGGTCTCCACGTGTTCCCCTTTTTTGGTACTAGGAACAGGCGAGAATAAAATCCTAGGCCCCTTTCTGGCACAGGAACCGGCTGAATGGCCCCTATTTGGAGTAACAGAGAAATTTGCTTGTGAGCCTCTTTCCTTTGCTGAGGAGGAATGTCTGGCATGCCTTTGAAAGGAGGCAAGGTATGGAAATAAAACCTGTAACCGTGATGAATGATATCCAATACCCATCTGTCTTGGGTAATTAAACTCCAGTTTTCTTTGAAAAGTGCCAACCTTCCTCCCAAAGGTGCTGCCAAACGAGAAGATTCTGGCAGCAGAAAAGGCAGGTCATTGGGTCTGTTTACGAAAGGACTGACCCCTGCCCTCACCAGAAGACTGAGCAGGTGAACTCCCTGTTCTAGGCCTAAAAGAACCTTGAGCTCTGCCCCTACCACGTCTAGACCTACCCCTAGACTGGGAATCATAAGCAGGATATGTCCACCCCTTGGTAGGCCAATTTCTACTAAACTTCAGAGGCTGAACCTGCAAAAAATCTTTAACAGTCTGCATAGACTTAGCCTTGTCTTCCATTTTCTTTAGAAATGCTTCCACAGGCGAACCAAACACATCAGATTGTAAAGGAGCATCTAAAATCCTTGTCTTCACATGCTCAGCTAAATTCTGATCCCTCAGCCAAGCGTGCCTGCGAAGAACCGAACCAGTGGCAGCCACCCTCGAAGAGGCCTGCACAGCATCAAAACCACATTGCAAAGAATGCTTACCCACCTGTTCAGAAACATGAACTAAATCCTGCAATTCTTTACACTCAATACCTTCCGCCAAAGCATCTACCTTAGACTTTAATTGTGAAAGGAGATAATTTTGGTATTTCAACATGTGAAACTGGCAATTCAAAGCTCTCATGGCCAAAGTGGAAGAAGTATACACTTTCTTTCCCCATCTATCCAAAGCCCTTGCCTCTTTATCTGGAGGAACAGGATTTTTAACAACAGAAGCCTTAACACCTTTAGGCCCCTGAAACAGTTTCTGGGTCTGCCCTAGGACTCTTAAAAGATACTTATGAGCTTCAGGCACCCTATAATATCTATCCGGTTTAACTGGAGCAGGAGGCAAAGAATCAGGGTTCAGAGAAGCCTCTGCAAAACATCCTCCACCACATCTAGAACAGGAGGTATAGCTAAACGCCTATGCTGGGGTAGAAACAAAAATTCCCTAAGCCTTTTCCTGGAATCAGAGAAATCCTGACCTTCCCATTTAAAATGCTCCCTCATGGAATGAAGAGTCTCTGAAAATGAAAAATCCTCAGGAGGAGAAGCAGAAGGAGTAGAATCATCCACATCAGAATCAGAGTAAGGAATACTCCTGCAAGTCTTCAGTCAAGACTCAGAAGCATCCGAACACTGCTCAAAACTCCCAAGCTCAGGTTCCACCCTAGGCCTCTTATCAGGAGGGGGCATAGAACCTCTAATCATAGTAATCAAATCTTCTGCCATCTTGAGCATATGGTTCTTAGGTACAGACCCTGAAGAACTAGGAGTAACACCTGAAACAAAACCTGGCCTGCCCCTGGGAGAAGCCTTGGAAACAGCAGGGGAGGGCCTAACCACCTTAGGAAGGGAAGGAAGAACAGCTACCTGAGAAGCCCCTTCCGCCTGGCCTACCTCCTGAGAGGACACATCTTGCAGTAATAAAGTCTCTCCCTGTGATTCCAAAGAAATTTCTGGCTGAACCTCTGGCTCCACTGAGCCCTCTAAAGAACCGGCGTCCGGTACGGACGGTTCTTCCAGCCTAGGCTTTGGTGTTTTGTCCTTGCGCTTTTTGGACGAAGCGGGCGGAGCATCCGACGGCATTTTATAATTACACCGCTTCCCAAACACTAACCTGGCACAATCTAATCTTCTCTTTATAGTGCGTTTGTTAAATCTAGCACAAGAGCGACAGCCAACAACGTCGTGCTCAGGCCCTAAGCAAGGTATACACAAGGTATGGTAATCCCTATGAGGTATCTGTTTCCCACAAGAAATACAGTTATTCACTTTTTCTGACATCCGGTAAAATACCGAGGCAAGAAAAAACCAAAATATTCCCCAACGGGGTACTTAGCCAACTTGGATTCGGTCTGAAACTCCGACTTCGGAAAATCTCAGAACGCCAACCTGCACTTGCAAAACTGCTTCTGCATCGGACCATGTGGCAAAAAAGACTGAGGAAATGATGTCGGTCATGCGCATTTGTACCCTGACGTCCTGACGTCAGACTAATGCGCCTTGACCGACGTCAGCCTTATACTTTGGTATTCGGGCCGACTGGGACAGCGGACTACCCAAGTGTCAGGACTGCAGCAATGTGAGATGAAGAACATCCCTTGTTTAGCGATATCAGGAGTTATGCCTAGTCCCCAATTTGGTTGCGATAATACGCAAGTACCTGTTTTTCTAATATCAATTTCCCTTAAGAGCACACAGAGATGAGTGTCAGTCCGGGGCTGGTAGCTCCCTTGCTCTCCAGGTCCCAAATAACTCCCCATTGGCACAGCTACAGGGTCCAGATCTCAGACTAGTGGGCAAGCTAAAACCTCCAGCACTCCTCTCTCTGTCCAACCAGTGCTTCGTGTCCCTGCCCAAGTAGTTGACACACTGAGAAGAGTTTATATAACCAGACAGACACTCCTGGGAAAGGCTGGCACAGTTTCTCTAGCTGTGCCCCCTTTTTCCAGATTATACAGTAGTACCAGTTGCCACCACCCACTACTATTTATCAGCTACTCAAAGGCCCTTAAAAAGGGTGTCCAATTACTGTGCAATATTATTATCCAATTGGTAAGTGTGACTAAACAGTCACGGCTTATAAAAGAGTGACTTGGTACAGGATCACTACATACATGCAATGTACTCTGGAGCTTAAATTATCTCTACACAAAACAGCCACAGTTGAAAGGTTTTAAAATAATAAATAAAAACCACAAGGCAATACTTTTTACTACACAGTGCTAGACAAGAGTTCACAGACCACATAGAAATACTTAAAATTCAGTAGTACAGTTCTGATATCACAGAACAGTCTAATCTTTCTAGTTTCTAGCTATTTCCAAGAGAAAACACAAGTCTAAGATAAACTTACATATAGAGTAAAGGCAGAGTGCTGATGAGTTGGGATGGTCAAGACAAAAATGCTTAATGCTCCCGATTCTCTGTTTTTAAAATCACATTCCCGGTTCACATTAAAACAATAACACTTCCATGGGCAACCCAGGCCAACAAACTACATTTACATTCTTCACCTCTGGGCAGAAACCAGAGCAATAAAGGACATTCATGCATGCAAATCCTGTCCATTAACTCTGGCATTAAAAAAGCAAAAATTCCTTCATCTAGACTGGCCCGAGTCATTTTTGCATCAAAGGGTCACAACATACTTGGTCAGAAGTGCGCACTGTTACATTTTTTTCCAGTTCCACATGCAACACTATTTTTACCATTTAAGACAAGCCTGTGGGTTTGCATTAATATTTACAGATGACAGAATTATCTCCAAAATTCTACCTGGCTAGGCTGGCAGCCTTCCTCTATCTTCACAAGCACAAATGTGTTTCAAAGTGAAATTTTTTTAAACTACAAAAACAGATATGATCTTTAAAGCAAACATGCAAATACAGTTCTTAAGGAATGAATGCAACCATCATCTCATTTGCAAGTGTAGCATAGCACACAAGTAATGTCACTAAGCACAGGTACCTGGGTGGTCTTATCTTACTTTAGATATTGCAGTTAATGACCAAATGAGCTAATGGGACTCAAGACCTTGAGTTCATGAAGAGAGAATCAACCACTGACCTCCCTTAATTAATCCAGTAGTTGCAAGTTGAATCTAAAGTTCTCTGCTTACTCTGACAAGGTGTCATTTGACATCTGTACATGACCGTAAAACAGACACAAGATAAAGATGAGGTAAAAATTAACACTGACAATGTAATTCCTGCAAACTTATTATCAGTCCTTTGAAAAGTAACAGTAAATAACAGCTGAACCACAAATGAGAAACCTTAATGTTTACGCAAGTCTACCAAAATCTATAAACAGCAAATCCTGATGAGATGAAGTGCTTTCATCAGCCTATACTTGCAGCAGTCAGAACACATGCTAAAACACGCCACTGCTGTGACGCACCACTCCTAGACAAGGAACCACAGAGAAAGTTAAAGTTGAAGTAATGAAATGTGTAAAAATGGCTCCATTAAAAGGCTGCTATATTCATGCTGAAGTGTTGAGTAAAGTTAGACAAAAATGTACACCATGGTCACAATATGTGGACACAGTATGAAACAGTAAGCTTCCTTCCATCCTGCCAAGCTCTAAGCCAGGCTTGGTAAAAGGGACCATCAAACATGTGTAGACACGTGTGCAAGGGAATTTAAGATGATGTGATGAAAAAAAGGGTTACTAATTAACCAATCATATCACTGCAGGAGAGTCAGCAATACCAAAAGAAAAAAAGCACAGCAGTAACATTTCTATAACAACCAAATGAGAACCCAAAAGCAGAGCAAGACTCATAAGCAGCTTACCATGAAATAAAGATATCGGTTAGAGTCTCCGCAGTGATAAAGAGGGCATAAACTATCCAATACATCATCCAGCGCACCTGCAAATAAAAAAAAAATGTAATGCCCATCATTCCCAAAACATGGAAACAAATTCCATTAACTTTACAGGGTTCAAAAATACTTTACTTCTGATGAAAGGAGGAACAGAATATTTTGCTGTAACGGTATTCATTGTATTAATTTACTGATATGTACACAAAATACATCTACATAACCTTTATTAATGAAACATATTAATTTATTTTCTTTAACCATTTCCTGAACAAGGACAAACTCCGTGTGTTAGTTTACTTTCAGTGATCCCCAAAAACGTGGAGGAAGCAAGGTTTCAAATACCTTTTCTAGGATTCACAGACGAGCTGTGCAGTTGCATACCATTAGAAGACACTGTCTTTACATCCATACACCCTTCACATGGCCACCATCTATGAATCCCAGCCCTGGTTTTCAATGCTGAAGAATCCTGCACCAAGCATTAAATCTGCTCACTATACCCTTGGCTGCAAGAGTACAATTTAGTCTGATCTCTAATTTTTGTCCCTACATGACGACTAACTTTGCCCATCTGTTCTTCTTGCCTCACTTATCAGACTTCCGTCCAATGTTATTTTGACAATCCACTCTACCTTATTACTATGGGTATCTGGGCAGCATTAAACAGGTTTACAGCGTTGTCACCTCACAGCAAGACGTCGTCCTGTTCAATTCTCAGCTAGAGCGTCTTCTGTGTGGAGGCATACGTGAATGGGCATGCCTTCGTTGAAGGTTGCGCGTCAGGGCTGGTAACTCTGTACGTAAAAATCCTCTACCAAACATTAGCGGACCAGAGTTCCGCTGTGGAGACCCCTAACCGGAACAAGCCGAAAGACACAACATCCTCAATCATTCAAGTTTGATGCAAGTTTAGTTTGAAGGTTAACCAAGTTAACTTACAAGTCAAATGAATATATTCTAATTCTTTACAATAAGGAAAAATTTAACAGGCCTCACCAGACATCAGAATCAAATACTTTATTGATCCAGTAGGAAATTGCTGTGTTACAACTGCCCAGACACAAACGGAGATAAAACACATACGTTACATAATTAGATATGGCAGACAGTACACTCACTTATGTTACTCCACATATACCAGCAATGCCTGACATAGGTACACTGCTGACCATAGCCAACGTACTAAATGAGTTTGATACCACATACAATAGTAACATGAAACGGGGAGCCTTTTGTGTTAATTACCACTCGTACTAGGATATGGGGTATTGCACATTACAATACTTGAAAGTATAGCATATTGCACAAAGCATAATAGCACTGATGATTAATACTGCACTAAAAAAAAAGATGAGAAAGGGCGGGGAAAAACTAAACAAAAATACATGTGTAAGAGTAACATTGTACTGTGTGGTCTCCGTAAGTGGGGATGGTGCCAAGATGGTAGGATGAGTTAGAGTCTGATGGCTGTGGTCAGGAAGGATTTCCTGTGACATTCAATGGAGCACTTTATGCTAGTCAGTCTCCTGCTAAAGGAACTTCTCTGTCCAACCACCACCTTGTTGAGTGGGTGGTCAATACTTTCCACGAAGGACTTTAGCCACCCTAACATTCTCTCAGCCACAGCTTTGAGGGTGTCCAATTCTACAACTACTGAGCTAGCCTTCCTTACAAATTTAATGAGTCTGTTGCCTCAACCTTTATATTACTACCACAGCACTTTACTGCAAAAAAAAAAAAAAAAAAAAAAAGATGGCGCTGGTCACTAGTCTCATAGAACAGCAGCAGTGTTGTAGACACCAAAGGTAGAGAGAGTCTTAAGTGCAGCCTATTCTGACCATTTTAATATACCACCTGTGAGTTTTTGGACCAGTACAACTTACTGAACAGGTGCTCCCCCAAATACATGTAGTCCTGAACAATCTCCACTTCAACCCCCCCCAAGGAATCATGGCTGGATGACCTGGATCTACCAGCTCCTTTCATTTTACTGATGTTCAGCTGTAACAGATTAATCTCACACCAGCTCAAAGCTTTCCACCACCCTTCCTGTATTTTAACTCGTCTCAATAGCAGTTGCTTCCTACTATGAGCAAACCATAAGAGAATGTTTACAGGCGACAGCACTCCGTTACAGCTGAATTCTGTGGTACACGGACTGAAAAGGAAAGGTGATGAAACTGTCTCCTGTGGGGCTGCAGTGTTACACAGCACCGTCAGACATGCAGCCCTGCAGTTGCACATATTGGGGCCTCTCAGTCAAGATAATCCATGAAACTAAGGGAGCATCCACATTCATTGCTGACAACATACTCCTCAGCCTATCTGGTTAGATAGCATTAATGGGACTTGAGAAATCAAAAAACATTATTCTGAGGATCCTCTCAGTTTGCCCAGGTGACTGTATGCTTTAAGCATAAGGTGGATAATGGCATCTTTGACCCCTATCTTCTCCTGGTATGTGAGCTGAAGGAGGTCTAGTTCCGACTATCTAGTCAGAAGAAATTCCAGGACCAGCGTCTTGGGGACTTTCCATGCAGTGCGACGTGACTTCCACAGGCCTGTAAATCTGAAGTATCCCCTAGGTGTGTGTCTTTTTTGGCACCAGAATCAGGCAGGATGTTTTCCACAATACGATTACCCTATGGATACTAACCCTTAAGTTGAAGATTCTGAGTAGCACCCCTCCAAACCGCAAAGTGCAGGTTTTTCAGCACCTGTAGGCTAATGCCATCAGGCCTCACTGCTTCTTAGTTCTCAGATTACCCAGTTCTCTGATTAAAGTCAAACTGCTAGCCTCTGCTTTGCCAGCCGAGGTAGAAGTGTGGGTGTTTGTCTGCTCCATGTGGTCTGGATGTGATTGTGCACCTTCCTTCCCCAGTGTTGAACAGTAGAGACTGGAGGGGGGGAGGGGGGCAGACAATATATGCATTTTGTTATCCAGGAGGGCATCTTCCCTTTGCATGTGGGGACCAAACTGTATGTTTGTCCGGTGTATGTCATCAAAACTATTAAAGAACGTGTTAGTCTGATCTCCCAAGCGGTGGGATGGCGGTGCAACTATATGCATCTTTAACATTCACATACATTACGTCCAGTGTTCTGCTCTCCATGGTGGGGCAGTTGACAAACAGAGAAAGTACCTAATATTCTGTTTAGGGAGACCGTTGAAGTCGCCAGAGAGAAGGACAACAGCTTCCGGATGATTTGTCAGGAGTCTCACAGAGATCAAGTGGATAAAGTCATACGCTGCCAAGGTACTGACTGAAGGCAGGATGAAGACTGCAATAGCAACTGCATTGGAGAACTCTCTGGGCATACAGTATGGACGCAGCCCCACCGCTAAACTCAATGTCCAGAATGCAGACAAAAACTAGAACAAAAAAAAAAAAAAAAAACAGTCCAAGGAGCAAGCAAATACTGCAAAAGTGAATAGAAGGACCTCTACTATTATGATAGGATTTTACATAAACTTTTATTTTATTTTTTATTTAATATATATTTAACATTTGTTGACCGGGAATGTCCGACTAGGTTCCACAGATACTGTTATCAGCGGAGGCCCGGGGAGAAATGCTCCAAATGCATGTCTTTGGAATTGTAATAGTAAACTGTACTATATCCTTCTACATCACCACTGCAGTATTCTTAATGGTAGGGAGAGCAAGAGAGCTTAACAGAATGGGAGGTGGAAGGCTGAGAAAACACTGTCTACACTTACCATAAATGTAGATGTTGCTCACGGTTACAGTCATTACATTTGGGTTTGTTAATCAGGCCGACTGAGGGCTACTGCAAAGTCGTGGGCCCTACGTCAGTTGATGTCTCTTCTTCCATGACGTCAGGTCGTCAGGGGTTTAAGACATGCAGCAGACGTCATTACATCAGTTTCTTGCCCCAGATGTCAGGTGTCCCCTAATGGGAAGCAATTAAATCTATAAATATACAAGGTTATACTGCAAACAAAGCACACACACCAAAAAGCTTTTAAGCACTGAAAAGGAGAGAAGAGGTATAGCCAAAAAAGTCAGGGGGCTGGAGGGAGAGTAACTAGGACTGCAAAAGTGAACACACTCAAATCTACATTTATGGTAAGTGTACACAACTGTACTATGTTCTTCGTGTTTCACTGTTGCAGTCATTACATTTGGGTGATTCCCAAAGCTAAGGATGGAAGGAGGAATTTAGACAGCTTTAGGACCAGCTATAAGGCCCTGCAAAACTGCAATGGCAAAGCCAGCTCTGGATTTAAAGAAAACTGTAAATGGTAATGCTTCGTGAAAATATGTACAGAACTCGAGGTAGCAGCTTCTAGAATGCCCCTGGTAGGTACGCCTCTAAGAAAGGCTGTAGAGGTAGATGCAGCCCTGGTTGAGTGGGGTCTGATCCCCTGTGGGATAGGTTTTCCATGGTGCTTGTAGCAGAAATTAATGCAATGGCCTATCCATTTGAAAAGGTTTTGCTTTGAAATAGCCTTCCCCTCTGTCCCTGCAGCAATTGCCACCAGCAGTTCAGATTTCCTTTGAGGTTTAGTCCTGTCCAAGTAGAATCTAAGTTGCCTGTGCACATCCAAGGAGTGCAGTATCTGTTCCCCTTTGTTCTGTGGATTAGGAAAGAAGGTTGGCAAATTAATGGATTGATTAAAGGCCACACTGGATACCACCTTCGGCATGAAAGAGGGATTGGTCCTGAGGGAGACCCTGTCCGCATGAAAGATGATGAAAGGCTCCACTGCCATAAGGGCCTGTAATTCAGATGCCCTTCTTGCTGAAGTGATGGCTAAAAGGGAACCAGTTTTCCAAGAAAGGCATTTTAAATCTGCAGTAGCAGCTGGTTTGAAAGGAGGAAGGGTGAGTTTCTACAATACAAAGTTAAGGTCCCAGTCTGGAGTTGGAGCTCTCCTGGGTGGTCTTAAAATTTTGGCCCCTCTGAGGAACTGCTTGAGCAGTGGATGAGAGAAGAGGGGAGGTTCTGTGTTATAATGAGCTGAAATGGCTGAGGCGTGAATTTTTGAGGAAAAAGACAGGCCCTTGTGAAGCATCTCAGTTAAGTATTGTAAAATCTGAAGTAAATTGAGCACTGCTGTGCTGCTCCCTTGAGATTGGTTCCAAGCAAAAACTCTCTTCCATTTTTCAGCATAAGATTTTCTAGAACTAGGCCCACTTGCCTCTAAAACGACATCCATCATTGGTTTAACTAAGGGATGGTAAAGGAGAGCTTAGGTAATTAGGCAGGCTGCTAGGTTCAGTGTTTGAAACGGAGGGTGTGGAATCTGGTTTTGTTTGAAGCCATGTGTGGAATCTGGTTTTCCTGCAGAGACAGCAGGGTAGGAGTCTGAGGCAGGTGCCATGGGTACAACAGTGACACTGCGCAGGAGCGGGTACCAGTGTTGGCGTGGCCAGGCTGGTGCAATCAAAATCATCCTTGGTTTGTCAAGTTTGATTTTTAGTAATTTGGAGAGCAGAGGAGGATAGACATGAACGGTTAGGTTTTTCCAGCTGAAGGACAGAGCATCCACCTTCCAAGCTTGTCTGTGCGGAGTCCTTGCGCAAAAAATTCCCAATTGATAGTTCTGGGGGCAGGCAAACAGGTCTATTATCTGGGCTCCCCCATTTGCTTGTCAACATGTTGAAAATCCTTGGTTCCAGTTTCCACTCATGTGGATACATGAGGTTTCTGCTTAGTCGGTCTGCCAGTGTATTTAGTTTTCCTGGCAGGAATTGAGCTTGTAGATGCACTTGGTAGCTCAAGGCTGTGTTCCAGAATGCCATAGGTAGTCTGCAGAGGGGGCAAGAATGAGTAGCCCCCTGCTTGTTTATGTACCACATAACAGTGGTGTTGTCAGTCTTTACCATTACTTGTCCTGGAAGAATGTGGTCGTTGAAGGCTGTCAGTGCATTCTGTACAGCTAACACTTCATGATTGATGTGAAGGTGCATTTAAATTGGGTTCCATTTGCCCTGAATGCACTTCCCTGCCAGGTGCACCCGCCAGGCATAGTCTGATGTGTCTGTTAGGATTTGGGCGGCAGGGGTTAGTGTGAATGGTAGTCCTTTGTTTTGATGGCAGGCCTCTGCCCACCAAAGGGACTCTAGGTGTAGACATGGAATGATAAGAATCATTGCTTCTAAATCCTGTGAATGTTGACACCATAGGCTTTTGAGATACCATTACACAGTTTCCTCATATGCAGTCTTGCATATGGAATTAGAAGAATGCAGGAGGCCATGAACCCCAAGGCTTGTAGTATTTGCCTTGCAGATAGCAGGGATTTTGTGGCCACTTGAAGTAGGTTGTAAAGTGAAGTTGTTTCTATAGTGTGAGGAAAGCCATCTGGGAAGTTGTATTCAAGTTTGCTCCCAGGAATATAATTTGTTGACAGGGTACCAGGTGTGATTTCTTTTCGTTTATGGTGTACCCCAAACAAGTTAGCACCTTTTGTACTAAAGCCAGATGATTCAAAACTATGTCCTGGTTTTCTGCCTGAATTAGACAATCGTCCAGGAATTGGTATATTTGAATATTTCTTTGCCTGCAAAATGCAATGACTGGAGCTAGGCACTTTGTGAATACCCTGGGTGCAGTAGATAAGCCAAAGGGCAGTGCTTCCTTTAAATTTAGTGTTGCCAAAAAGGCATCTTTGCTTAGCATAGGAAGCAACTGATGAAAAGTCAGCATCTTGAATTTTGGAATCACCAAAAAGATATTTAGGGTAGGCAGGTCCAGTATAGGAAGTCATGAAAGGTCTTTTCTGGGTACCAGGAAAAATCTCGAGTAGAAACATTGTCCCTTTTCTTCTGGTACCAACTGAATAGCCCCTATGCTTAAGATAGAGAGTACTTTCTTTTGGGCCTCTGCCCACTGATTTGGAGGTAGATCCGGCAGACTGCTTGGAGGTGGTAACGTGTGGAAGTGAAATCTGTATCCTTGGGACACTACTTAAAACCCATTTGTCCTGGGTAATGAGCCCCCAGTTCTTAGCTTGAAGTTCATTCTTTCCCCCCAAAGGGGCAGTCAGTTGAGAAGTGCTTGGAAGATTCAAAAAGGAGTCAGGAGAGTTTACCATAGGGGGGAGTTTTATTACTCCTAGATTTGGAAGTGGAGGGCCCCTCACTGCTTAGTCCTGTGCATCCCCTGGGACTGAAGCCTGGGTGCTTTGACAGATCTGGGTTTGGACTGAAGGTCTGGAAGAGGCAGGAAAGGACAAACTCTTAGAAGGCCAATGCCTACTAAATCTTGGAGGTTGTATTTGTAAAAAAATCTTTAACAGTCTGCATAGATTTAGCTTTTTCCTCCATCTTTTTAAGACCTTCTGCCCTGTTGCCAAACAGGCGGTCCTGATTTAAGGGAGCATCCAGTAATTTTGCTTTGACATGATCTGGCAAGGATTGCTCCTTAAACCAAGCACGTCTTCTAAGTACAGACCCAGTTGCCACAGCCCTGCAAGATACCACTAGTGAATCAAAACCACATTGCAATGTAGGTTTACCAACTTGTTTAGCAGAATGCATTAAATCCTGTAAATCCTTATTTTTTTTAGCAGTCAGGAATCATCATTTTCTGTTTAAGCAAACCAATAATATGCTGCTGATACTTTTAACATATGAAACTGGCAGTTGAAGGCCCTAATGGCCAATGTTGCAAAAGTGTATACCTTCTTACTCCATCTATTCAGCACCCTGGAGTCTCTATCAGAGGGGATAGGCATTTTTGCAGTAGTGGCTGTAATGCCCTTGGGTCCCTGTGAAACTGTTTCAGGATCCGCAGCAGGATTTTTGAAAATGAACTTGAGAGTCAGGAACCCTGTAATATCCATCAGGTTTTCTGGAAGCAGGAGGTAGAGTCAGGGTCCATGCTAGATTCCAAAAAGGGATCAACAATGTCCAGTACAGGAGGTAGAGCTAAAGGCTTGTGCTGGGGCAGGAGTAAGAAATCAAGCCTCTTTAGAATCAGAGAAATCCTGACTTTCCCAATGAAAATGCTCCCTGAGTATGCAAGGTTTCACCAAAAGAGAAATCCTCCTGGGGGTGGGGGGAGCAGAGGGAATAGAGTCCTCAGCATCAGAATCCTCATAGGTAGATAAGGGTAAATAATCCTGGTCATCAGCAGAAACAAATTTCAGAATCCTGGTCAGAAATATCATAAGCAAACTCAGTCCTAGGTCTCAGAGGGGGAAGGTTTGCTTCCTCCGATTAAATAAGATCTTCATTCTTATTCATTTTTTAGGCAAAGAGGCCTGACCAAGCGGTCTGGGCGTCAGTTTTCTAGGCATGGTTAGAGTTTTAGGCCTTGAAGATGGAGTGTTTAATAAGCAAGTCAGTAGGCCTGAATACACCCTCAGAAGCTGGTGCCTGCACAGCGGCTCCGGACCCATCCAAGGTAGAGACATCCACAGGTTCCACAGTTGAAGCATCTTGCGGCATACCAGACTCTGAATGGGTCTCAGTAGAGGCCTGCGAATCTGAAGTAGAGGGTATCAAGGGTTGCAAAAGTGCCTCATTGAGTACCAGTGAACTGGGCAGCCTGTCTCGGTCTATCTTTGCGTTTTTTCAGAATGTCTGTAGTCGAATGGCTTACCGAAGACATATCAGGAAAATTGAACAGAGCACCAAAATATTTAGAAGCGCAAATACACAGACTGATTGCTCGTGGGTTAAATAAGGCACAAAACCGACAGCGAGGTACGTCGTGGTCAGGGCCTAGGCAAGGAATACAGTACAAATGAAAATCTTTGAAGCATTTGCTTTCCACAAGAAATGCAATTTTCTTCTTTTACTGACATCAGATTAGAGCAAGAAAAAAGTTCCCCCAACAAGGTACTTGGCTTTTAGTTGAAGACTTCGGTTCTGAAACTCGAAAATGAAAATTTCAGGAGTCTGCCAACAGGCACTTGCTAACTGCTTCTGCTTTGGGCATCGCACGGCAAGAAAGACTGATGTAATGACATCTGCTAATTACCCTTGATGACCTGATGTCACGGAAGAAGAGACAGCAACCGACGTAGGACCCAAGACTGTTAATCAGGCTGACTGAGGGCTACTGCAAGCAGATAACCCAAATGTAATGACTGCAACAGTGAAACATGAACATCAGCCCTCAACCAACCCATATAAAATGGTTCTACCATAACCTGTTCTGGCTCTAGAAAACACATCCAACTTATAATGCTTAGAAAAAGGTATTCGCTGAAAAAGTAGCAGCTTCAAGGATGGAATCTGTGTTCAATCTCTTAAAGAAAACACCAGAAGAGGCAACAGCCCTAACAAAATGAGATCTAACAGAAGTAGATAAAAATTTGCTATGTAAAGTATAACAAAAATTAATTTGGATATCCTGAAGGAGATGGTTTGCTTAGAAACAGCCAAACCAAAAGACCTGGGATGAAAGTAAAACTAACTTAACAGACTTGCGAATGGCTTTAGGTTTACCCAAATAGGTGCAGCGGTAGCATTTATGCCTCACAGCAAGAGGTTCTCCCATTCGATTCACGGCTGGAGCGCCTTCTGTGTGGAGTCTGCATGTCCTCCTCGCGGTTGAGTAACGTTTGAAAGATGTGTAGAACAGGCGTCGAGCTAGCACCATAAAAATCTACCAATCATTAGCGGACCGGAGTTCTGCTGTGGCAACCCCTAACAGGGAGAAGCCGAAAGAACAGAAGTACCCAAGCTGTGTAAATCCAAGGTATGCAAGACCCTCTTAATAGCAGACTTAGGAGAAGGGAAAAGGTAAGGGAGTTGTACCGACCGATTCAAAGACAACTCATTCACTACCTGGGGAATAAAAAGAAGGATTAGCATGAAGGGACATCCTGTCCTTGTGAAAAAAAAACAAAAAAGGAGTAATGGCCATAAGGGCTTGGAGCTCAAACCCTCAGAGCAAAATTAAGAGCCAGCAACAAAACAGTCTTCCAGGTAAAACGTCATGTCACTAACAGAACAAGGGGAGCTGTCTGTTCAAATGGGAGGCAGAATACCTACCTTGAGGAATAAACCCACCAATGAACAATGCACAAAACCACATCTCTATGAAGCATCCATCTGTTTTGGACCTGCTCAGAGTTTGATACAAGATTGTGCTCTGAAGGAATGTATACTGCCTGAATACTTAAATAATAGACAGCCACCTCCCAAGCCATAAGAGCCATCCTGCAGAGGAGGCAAGATTTTGTGCCTCCCTGCTTGTTGACATACCACATTACTGTAGAGCTGTTTATGTACACCTTCAAGGGGGCAGTAGAAAACAAGGGTGAAATGTTTGGAAGGCCAGAATCAGACCTCACATCTCCCTGATGCTGATATGGTCTGACTTCTGATGGGGAAGGGAGGCAAGAGATTTTGAACTTTCAGGTGACCAAATGATGTCCCCAACCCCAAGTCTGAGGCATCAGTGAACAGTTTTTGAGAAAGGACTGGAGGCTGAAAGGGTAGGCCTGTGTCGAGAGAAAACTGTTGAATCCACCACTCAAATTCCTGAAGACAAGGTACAGTTAAATCCAGAGGGTGGCATTGCAGCAACCAAAGTGACTTTAGGTACTACTGAAGCTTCTGCATATATGAAGTCTGGCGAGAGAGGAAGTATTTGAAGAGAAAGGCCATGGAGAGTCTAAAAGTCAGTCAATGACAAAGCTTTTAGAGGTAGAAGAGAGGCCAATATTGGCCCTGTCTGAATCCTGCATCCAAGATGCACATGATCCTGACAAGGAGTCAGGATGGACTTATAGAAGTTGACAGTGAACCACAGACTTTGAAGGAGAGATGGTGAAATCCAGATCCTGTAACCGGTGGCTGTGAGAGGGCACCTGAAGCAACAGATCTAGATGAGGAAAAATATGAATGCCTTGGAGTCTGCAGAAAGCAATGGCATGAGCTAGGTGTTTTGCGAATACCCCTGGGATAGTAGAGAGGCTTAAGGGCAAAACAGAGAATTGAAAATGCAAAGAAGAGACCGAGAAATGTAAAAACTTCCTAAAGAGAATGAATAGGGTTATGAAGTTAAGCATCCTTCAGATCCAGACACACCAGAAAAGCCTGGGGTAGTAAAAGAGGAAAAAGGGTTTGAAAAGTATCTGCAAAGAAGGGACATTAAAGTACTGTTGTGTACACTTGCATAAACGCAGGTGTTAAGAGTGTATTCACGGTTGCAGTCATCACATTTGGGTTATTCCTGCCAGGGTAGCCCTCGGCTGCCCCGTATACCAGAGGCTTAGTATTTCTGCATGGGTTGCTGTCGCTTCAGGACTGACATCAGGTCATCAGTAGTATAAAGTAAGACAGAAAACCCCACTGCATCAATTTTTCTTACCCTGTCAGGAGCCCCCAAGTGAGAGCCAGGTTATGGTGAAGAACCCCACCAGTAGAAAGTAAATACTAAAATGTCCCTTGTAAGGGGGGGGGGAGAAGAGGGGAGAGGAGGGAGGGAAACCAGGACTTCAGTGAATACACTAAACTACATTTATGTTAAGTGTACACAACTGTACTATGCTCGTGTTTCACTGTTGCAGTCATCACATTTGAGTTGATTCCTAAAGCTGAAGAAAACGGTGGAGGCAGTCAAAAAAACTAGGGGCTGGCTAGGATGCCTGCAAGACTGCAGTGGCAAAGTCTGCCCTGGATTTGGAAAAGAGAAGCATGTGGTAATGTTTGGAAGTGTGAACAGATGTCCAGGTGGCAGCCTCCAGGATGTCCCTGGTGGGTACTCCTCTGATCAAAGCTGCAGAGGTGGAGGCTGCTCTGGTGGAGAGTCCTAACCCCATAAGGGGGAGACTTTCCGTGTTACTTGTAACAGAAATGGATGCAGTGTGCTATCCATTTGGAAATTGGATGGAGATGGCTTTGCTCTCTGCCCCAGCAGCAAAGCTAACCAGCAATCGATCAGACTTTGAATGATTTAGTCTTGTCTAGATAAATCTGAGCTGTTTGTGTATATCTGTGCATATCTAGAGTGCAGGATCTTTCCCCCAACCTTGTTCTGTGGGTTAGGGAAAAAGCAGGGCAAATTAATTTATTGGTTGAGAGCCACACTGGACACCACTTTGGGCATGAAGGATGGGTTAGTCCTGTGGAAAACTGTCAGCATGAAACATGAAGGGCTCCACAGCTACGAGTGCTTGTAGCTCGGAAACCCCTTCTGGCTGAAGTGATGGTCAGAAGAAAAGCAGTCTTCCAGGAGAGAAATTTTAACTCTGCTGAACATGCTAGTTCGAAGCGGGACAGGGTGAGATTCTCACACAAAGTTAAGGTCCCAAGCTGGGGTAGGTGCTTTTCTGGGTGGCCTCAAGTTGCTAGCCCCTCTTAGGAATTATTTGATCAGAGGGTGTGAGAAAAGGGGTTGCTCAGTGGGGAAATGAGCAGAGATAGAGGCATGAATTTTAATAGAGGAAAAAGAGACCACTATATAGGTCAGCTAGGTAATCCAGGATGAGTGGGAGGGAGGAATGGGACGTATCAGCTCCCTTTACCTGAATCCAGGTGCAGAACCTTTTCCATTTGTCAGCATAAGACTTTCTAGGGCTTCTGGCCTCCAGTATAACACCTAGAACCTGTTTACCGAGGTTGGCAGACTGATCAGTGGTTAGGGAATAAGCCAAACTGCCAAATTAAGGGTCTACAATTGGGGAATGCATGAATTCCTTCCCTCTGGGTGAGGAGAGCTGGGGACTGAGATACCATGGTGGCAGTGGGGACAAGCTGCGCAGCAGTGGGTACCAGTGCTGGCGAGGCCAGTCTGGAACAATAAGAATTGTCCTTGGTTTTTACTCCCTTACTTAGAGCAGTACCCTGATTAGAGGTAGTGGAGGAAAGGCATAGACCGATAGACTGACTCAAGGGAAAGACAGGGCATCCACTTTCCAAGTCATACCGTGATGCTCCCTGATGCAGAACTTGCTCAGCTGATGGTTGGTGTGGAAGGCAGAGGTCGACCTTCGGGGTGTCCCCATTTCTGAGTTATTAGGGTGAAAGTTTTTTTGTCTAGCTGTCACTAGTGGGGGTCCAGAAGATTTCTGCTTAAGTGGTTTGCCAGAGAGTTTAGAGAACCTGGCAGGAATTGGGCTAACAGGTGGAGTTGCATGGCAGAGGCTGTGCGCCAAAGGGTCATGGCCACCCTGCACAGAGGGTATGAGAGTCCCTTCCTGCTTGTTGATAAACCTCAGCACAGTGGTTGTGTATGTTTTGATCAGGTGAGCCCCTGGGGAGAGAAGGGCCTGAAATCAGTCAATGCGTGCTGGACAGCTAACATCTCTTTTTGGTTGATGTGCAGATGGATTTGCTGCGGGCTCCATTGGCCCTGTATGCACCTGCTGTCCAGGTGTGCACCCCAGGCATAGCCTGATG
>NC_056743.1:431384584-431547084 GCF_019279795.1 Protopterus annectens
CCAGTAGTATTTATCTTTAGTAAACTAAACTACCTATGTTAGTAATGTAATTCCTCTGAAATGTACTGTATCTCATCTCAGATATTACTGCACAGTGACTAGCTAATTCTGTAGGTCTATAGGACATTGTTAGTTTTTCCTCATTAATACTCATGACAATGTATTCTTAATCTCCTCTCTTTGCATAATTTGTACTGGTTATTTTTAAGTGTTACATTATCTCTTATTACTGGAGCTAGTCTCCCCGGGCCTCCACTGAAAATGGAAATATATCCAGCTGGACTAGCCCGGTTAACAGATGTAAAAAAAAAAAAAAAGTCCCTGTCGCTATGTCTACATGCAATATAAACTTTACCTTCATCTACAAGCAAATACACTACATAGGTTGTAGAAGATAGAGAAGGAAAGAAACTCCAGAATGAAAGGGGGATGGCGGGAGGGTAACCTGGACTGCAACAGTGAATACACTCGAACATCTACATTTATGGTAAGTGTACACAACTGTACTATGTTCTTAGTGTTTCACTGTTGCAGTCATTACATTTGGGTAGAATCCCAAAGCTATGACTGGGTGACTGGAGCTAAGCAACATTAGGTGCAACTATAAGGCCCAGCAGAACTGCAGTGGCAAAGCCTGCCCTGGACTTAGAGTAGAGAGGCAAATGATAATGCTTTGTAAAGGTGTCAACAGAAAGTACAGTTTTGTACCTACCATAACTGTAGATGTCCGAACAGGATAGCATCTGCAGTCATAACAAATGGGTTGTCCTGTCGTCAGGCAGCCCTTCGGTCGGCCGGATTCCAAAGTCTGGGTCCGGCCGCTGATGTCGCACTTCACCCGACGTCATCTCTGCTGGTCTTCGGGTATAAAGGCATCAGCCGACGCCATTTTCCTCAGTGTTTCTTGCCCCAGATGCCAGTTGCCCTCTAGGAAAGCTAAATTTTGGATAAATGCCAATGTTTCCAAAATAGTAGAAGGCAAACACAAAAAATAAGCATGTATGTACATATATACAAACAAATACACCATAAGAGACTCCCCCCTCCCCAGCTAGCTATTAGATGGGTAGATACCCTAGGGGTACCACAGAGGGGAAGGAGGGTGGGTAATCCTGACTGCAGATGCTATCCTGTTCGGACATCTACATTTATGGTAGGTACAAAACTGTACTTTGTCCTTCAAGGATGCATCTGCAGTCATAACAAATGGGTAGAATACCATAGCCAAACTAGGGGAGGAGGAAGAAGAATTATGGTGTAGTTAGGATCCCTTGCAATACAGCAGTGGCAAACCCTGCTCGGGATCTAGAGTATAGAGGTAAATTATAATGCTTGGCAAATGTATGCACGGAGGTCCAAGTAGCCGCCTCAATAATGTCCTTGGTTGCCACTCCTCGTAAGAAAGCTGTGGTAGTGGCTGTAGCCCTTGTAGAATGAGGTCTTATGTTCTGTGGAACTGGTCTTCCATGGTAGGAGTAACAGAATCTTATGCAATTTCCTATCCATTTGGAGATTGTCTGTTTGGAAATTGCTTTTCCTTCCCTTCCTGTTGCATAGGCTACTAAAAGCTGGTCAGTTTTTCTGTTACTTTTGGTTCTGTCCAGGTAGTAGCGTAACTGTCTATGTACATCCAAGGTATGCAGCAGCCTTTCCCCTGTTCTGTGGATTGGGAAAGAAGGTAGGTAGGTGGATTGCCTGGTTTAAAGACACTCTGGATACCACCTTAGGCATAAATGTAGGATTAGTTCTCATGGACACTATCTTGATGGAAGATTAGGAAGGGTTGTACTGCCATTAGGGCCTGTAGTTCAAACCCTCCTTGCTGAAGTAATTGCCAGTAGGAAAGCAGTTTTCCATGATAGGTGTTGAAGATCTGCTGTTGCTGCTGGTTCAAATGGAGGGAGTGTCAATTTTCTAGCACAAAGTTCAAGTCCCATGCTGGTAATGGTGGTTTCCTAGGAGGTTTTACATTCTTGATCCCTCTGAGGAATTGCCTGAGTAGAGGATGTGAAAAGACAGGTGGATCAAGCTGTATTCTGCGGAAATAGCTGATGCATGTATCTTGATGGAGGAATAGGACAGGTCCGTATGTAGAAGCTCTGCCAAGTACTCCAGGATGTTAGCAATATCTATGTTCGACACATCGTTTCCTCTTTGGGTACTCCAAACGACAAACCTTTTCCATTTTCCTGCATAGTTCCTTCTTGTTGAAGGTCTGCGGCTTCAAGGATAATGTCTTTAACCCTTTGGGATAAGTCTGGGTTAGTTGCTGTTATGTGATGTTCCAGGCAGTCAGTTGCAAGGTTTTTAGGTTTGAGTGCATGATGTTGTAGTTGTTCTGAGTTAACATCAAAGGCATCAGGGTATTGACCACATTCTCCCTGAGACATGCTCCTCAGCAAAGGATACCAGTGTTGTCTTGGCCAATTCGGTGCTATCAGAATTATCCTTGGACGTTCCTCTTTGATTTTCAGTAGTACCTTGTGCATCAAAGGAAGAGGTGGAAATGCATATGCTGTCAGGCCTTTCCAACTGAAGGATAGAGAGTCCACCTTCCATGCAAGTGGGTGGCATGTCCTTGTGCAGAATTTTTTGAGCTGGTGATTGAGTGGGGATGCGAATAGGTCTATTTGTGGCATTCCCCATTTCTTTGTGATGGCCTTGAAGATGTCCGGGTGTAGCATCCATTCGTGAGCATCCGAGGTGGTTCTGCTTAACATGTCTGCTAGGGTGTTTTCTTTTCCCGGCACAAATATTGCCTGTAACTGGATGTTGTAGCTCAGAGCCATATTCCAAAGGTCCAGAGTCATTCTGCATAGGGGTATGAATGAGTGCCTCCCTGTTTGTTGATGTACCACATGACTGTGGTGTTGTCTGTCCTTATCATTAAATGGCCTTCTTTGAGGAATGGTCTGAATTTCTGGATTGCAAGTTTTACTGCGAGCAATGGTTTATGGTTTATGTGCAGGTGCAGCTGGTCTGGAGTCCACAATCCTTGTATGCACTTGTCCAACATGTGCGCCCCCCAGCCTAGGTCTGAGGCGTCCGTTGTGATGGTTTGGTTTGCTTGAAAGTTGTGGAAGGGCAAGCCTGGGTTTGACTGGCATGCTTGAGCCCACCATAGGAACTCTTGTTTCAGGCATGGGATTAGTGGGATTTCGGTTTCTAAGCTGTGCCTGTGTTGAGACCATAAATTCTTTAGGTACCACTGTAGCTTTCTCATATGCAGTCTGGCATGGGGGACCAGGATTATGCATGATGCCATGAAGCCCAAGGCCTGCAGTACTTTCCTTGCTGTTAGTTTGTTCTGCTTTGTTAAAGCCAAGAAGTAAAGAGGGAGTTGTTCTTTTTTTTCTTCAGTTAGGAATGCCATTTGTTTTACTGTGTCCAATTCCGCACCCAAGAATGTTCTTGTCTGGGATGGTACCAGTCTTGACTTTTTTAAATTGACTGTGTATCCCAGGGCTTGTAGCAAGCAAATGACTCTTTGTAAATCTGTTGTCAGCTTGCTTTTGTTGTCCGCTTGTAACAGGCAGTCGTCCAGGTATGGATAAATTTGGATTCCCTGTAGCCTGCAATGAGCGATTACTGATGCCAGGCATTTTGTGAATACTCTGGGCGCAGTAGATAAGCCAAAGGGCAATGCTGAGAATTGATAATGCTCTGATCCTGCAAGAAATCTGAGGTATCTTCTGCAATTTGGTCGTATGGGGACGTGCAGGTATGCCTCCTTGAGATCTAGAGTTACCAGCCAACACTCCTTGCCCAGCATGGGAAGAAGTGATGTAGGGTCAGCATTTTGAATTTTGGGACAATGATGTATGTGTTTAAGACGGACAGGTCGAGAATAGGTCTCCAACTTTTCTTTTCTTGGTACTAGGAAGAGTCTGGAGTAGAATCCTTTGCCCTGTTGTGTTATTGGTACTCTTTCCACAGCTCTCATCTTTGTTAATTGAGCTATCTGCTTTAGAGCTTCTGTTTTTTGATTTGGAGGTAGGTTTGGCATTCCTCTTTTTACTGGTAAGGTGTGGAAGTGGAACCTGTAGCCTTGGTCTATGGTTTGCAAAATCCACTTGTCTTTTGTGATATAGTGCCAATTTTTCGAAAATAAGGCTAACTTTCCGCCTAAAGGTGCTGCTATTTGCTCCCTGGTAGGCGGTGTCAGAGCCAAGTCACTGTGATTGTCCTGTTGCAGTGGCAGTGGTTGTGTCTGTGCCTCGCTGGTTATTGCCTTGCCACTGGCGTCCTCTATAGGCACCTCCTCTGGATTGATTTCTGCCTCTAGAGCGCCTATTCCTGCCTCTGAGATTTTGAGGAGTCTGGAAAGGACCAATTTTTGGCAGGCCAGTTCCTGCTAAACCTTGGGGGCTGAACCTGTAAGAAATCCTTAACTGTTTGTACAGATTTTGCCTTCTCTTCCATTTTCTTCATTACCTGCTGAGCAGGGGTACCAAATAGACTGGCCTTATCCATAGGAGCATCTAACAGCTTTGCTTTAGCATGATCCGGCAAGACCTGTTCTTTCAACCATGCATGCCTTCTTATCACTGTGACAGTCATGGCTGATCTAAATGAAGCCTCCAGTGCATCATAGCCACATTTTAAAGAATGGTTACTAACCTGCTGAATGTTATTCACCATTTCTGAAACATATTTCTTATCTAAGGAGTCATCAGAGGACAGCTTCTTAGTTAACTGATCAAGCATAAACTCTTGGTATTGGATCATGTGAAACTGACAGTTTAAAAGCTCTAGCTGAGAGAGTAGCAGAGGTGTAAACTTTTTCCCCATCTCTCTAAGGACCTGGATTCCCTTTCAGAAGGGAGAGGGTTTTTGCTGAGGTCGGCTACTGCCTTAGGCCCCTGGGATATAGTCTCAGGATATGCAAGTGGGGCCTTGTATAGGTGGTGATGAGTGTCTGGCACCCTGTAAAATCTATCTGGTTTGGCAGGGGCTGGAGGTAAAGTATCAGGAGCAGTGCAAACATCATTAAATGCATCATCCACAACAGGCAGAACTGGAGGTATAGCTAAGGGCCTATGTTGTGGTAAGTGCAGAAAAGTCCTAAGCCTTTTTCTTGAATCTGAGAAATCTTGTCCCTGCCATTGGAATTGTTCTCTCATGGCATGTAAGGTTTCCCCAAAGGAAAATTCCTCTGGTGGAGAGGCAGATGGAAAGGATTCTTCAGCATCGGAATCTTCATAAGTAGAAAAAGGAGCCTCTGGCTGATCTGTAATGTCTGAGTCATCCGAAGAATCAGAGGACACTGGCTCGGGGGGCTCTGCTCTAAGTCTCTTTTCTGGAGGCTGATAGGCCCTGTCTGGGTGAGATTGGGATCCCCTAATTAAGGAGATTAAATCCTCTGCCAGAGTAAGCATTTGTGAACTAGAAGTGGGCCTGTGTGAGGGGGCCTTAACAGGCACTGATTTAACAGTTTTGGCTGCTTTAGCCCTGGCAAAGGCCTTTATAGACATGGCTGCAGGAGGCCTAGCAGCACCACGTGCTGCGGTAGAGACATCCAAAGGGATGGCGTCTGATAATTCACTAGGAACCACAGTAGTAGGCAAAACTTCAGAGGCCGATTCAACTAAGGTAGCAGGAGCCTCAGTAGTAGTCATGGATTCGCTGAAGATTGACCGTTTTCTCAGTTTCGCCGAAACAGAGACACTCATGCTTGCTTAACCGTGGTTTCGGCCGAAACCAAGGACCGCGAGTGTCGGTCTTTTCTTCGCTTTTAACAATTTGGGTAGTCGGAGGATCCGACGGCATAATGTACGCAAAATCTGAGCCAAAAACTGTTCAGCAACCGACCCGACGCCTAAGCGCTCGGTTGAAGGAAGCACAGGCTAAACAGGCTGCTACGTCGTGGTCTGGGCCTAAACAAGGTAGGCAGTAAGAGTTGAAATCTTTATGAGGTATTTGTTTCCCACAAGTTAAACAGTTATTTACTTTTTCTGACATCGGCTGAGGCAAGAAAGAGTCCCCAACGGGGTACTTAGCTTTTAGAAGTCTTCAAGTAGTATTCGGTAGTAGTAATCTCTGGATCTGACCGACCGCACTTGCGAACAGCTTCTGCTTCGGCGCCACGCGGCAAGAAAGACTGAGGAAAGCGGCCGGCTGATGCCTTTATACCCGAAGACCAGCAGAGATGACGTCGGGTGAAGTGCGACATCAGCCGAAGCCGGACCCAGACTTTGGAATCCGGCCGACCGAAGGGCTGCCTGACGACAGGACAACCCATTTGTTATGACTGCAGATGCATCCTTGAAGGACATCTCCAAGTAGCAGCCTCTAGAATGTCTTTGGTTGGTACTCCTCTGAGAAAGGCTGCTGAAGTAACTGCAGGTCTGGTGGAATGAGACCTAATGTCCTTGGGCACAAGTTTGCCATGGTGTAAGTAGCAGAAATCAATGAAGTGGCTTATCCACTTGGATATAGTTTGCTTTGAAATAGCCTTTCCTTCTGATCCTGCAGCATATGCCAATAGTAATTGCTCAGTTTTTCTTAGAGCTTTAGTCCTGCTCAAGTAGAATCTTAGCTGTCTGTGCATGTCCAAGGAATGCAGAATTCTTTCTCCCTTGGTCTGCGGATTTGGATAAAAGGTTGGCAGATGAATAGTCTGGTTAAGAGCCACACTGGAAACCACCTTAGGCATAAATGTAGGATTTGTCCTCAAAGACACCGTGTCTGGGTAAAACATGATAAAAGGCTCTACAGCTATGAGGGCCTGTAGCTCTGAAACTCTTCTTGCTGAAGTAATTGCTAGTAGCAGAGCTGTTTTCCATAAGAACATAAGAACTGCGGTAGCAGCTGGTTCAAATGGAGGCAGGGTGAGCTTTTCCAACACAACTGAGGTACCATGCAGGTATTGGTGATCTTCTAGGAGGCCTTACAATTTTTGGCTCCTCTAAGATACTGCTTTAATAAAGGATGAGAAAAGATTGGTGGCTCTGTATTGTAATGAGCCGAAATGGCAGAGGCATGAATTTTAATTGATGAAAAAGACAGGCCCTTGTCAAGCATCTCAGTTAAATATTGTAATATCGGAGGAATATTTGGTTCTGCTATATCAGTTCCTTGAGCTTGATTCCAAGCACAGAATCTCTTCCATTTATCAGCATAGGATTTTCTAGGATTAGGCCTTCTGGCTTCCAAAATGACATCCATCACAGCTTTACTAAGAGGTGTTGCTTGTATAACTACATGATTAGCCATGCTGCCAGTTTCAGTGTCTGGAGTCGATTGTGCAGGATCCGATTGTTTTGCTGGGACAGTAGTTGGTCTTTGATGTAAGGTCCAAGCTGGGTACTGAGACAAGTTCCTTAGGATTGGGTACCAGTATTGGCAGGGCCAGTCTTGGGCAATTAGTATCATCTTTGGTTTCTCTTGTCTGACTTTTGGGAGGACCTTGGGAAAAAGAGGCAGAGGAGGAAAGGCGTAAACTAATAGGTTTTTCCAACTGAAGGATAGGGCGTCCACTTTCCATGCTTGTCTGTGACGAGTCCTTGTGCAAAATCTTTTCAATTGATCATTTTGAGGAGAGGCAAATATATCTATGTCTGGGCTCCCCCATTTCTTTATAGGTTCATAGGTTCATACTAGGCTCTCTGCCCTAGGGCATTTATAAGCCTAAAACAAAATATTTTTTTTTTTGTTTAGTGGTTATGATCTGAAATTATCAGATCTAAAAACTAAAACTGTAGCGGATAGAAAGACAGTATTAAAATCTATTTTCTTGGATGGAAAGTTTGAGTGTAGCAATCATGAGCAGCAAAGGTCTGTAGTTAGATATTTTACTTCCTTTAATATTAAGACATACTTAGACAAATTATACAAAGGAACTGGACAATCTTGATGGCATCGACTGATGTAAAGGGTGTCCTGGGTGATTGACCGTATTTTTCTTATAAAAACATGAGAACATTAAAGCATCGATTGTGCTATAAAGATTTTTGTGGTTCTTCTAGTCAGACTGTTAAACCAGGCACTTATAAGTGTATGAATTGTACCTGTTGTGTGGATATTCTTGGTGAAGGTAGTCATCAGTTTAGACATCCTATAACTGGTAAATTATATTGTTTTGATCCGTCAGCAACTTGTAGTACGACTTCTGTGGTTTATATGGCAACTTGTGCCAAGTGTCCCTCGTTTTATATAGGGAAAACCACTAGAAAATTAAAAGAATCATTGAGCATAAATCAGAAATCAGAAGATCGGTTGATAAGAATGCTTTGTATAAGCATATAGCTGAGTTTGGAACTGAACATAGATTTTACTTTAGGGTTATTGATATTGTACAACTAACACCTAGGGGTGGGGATGTTAATAACATACTTGAAACAAAGGAGTATGAATGGATACTTAGGTTGGCTTCAGACCACTCCCCAGGCTTAAATGACAAGATTACATTAAAACCTGTTCTTGTTAAATTGCAACGTACTAAATTGCGTTGAAGAATTTTTTTTAATATTTTAATTTGTATTGTAATGATACATTTTGTTTTTGCTGGTTTGTGATCACATGACTGTTGGACTGCTGGCCATGGGACTTTGACCTGTATTTAAACCTTTTTGGTTTTAACTATATGTAATAGCACTGAAGGGTTTTACCCAAAAGCTTTGCTGTTGTGTTGTTTTATAAAGTGGTTTTCTCAACAAGTTCTTTTGTTTTATTATATTTGCTTACAGCCTGTTTTATTCATTTATAAGCCTAGCCAGAGTGTGTGTGGCTTTCGCCACCCCTTGGAATGAGAATACTGTGCCCATTTAGGGTTTAGTTTACTGTGCCTCTGTCTAGTAGTGACACAGAGACGACCCCCGGGGTAAAACTACGATCTCCCATCCACTCGTCAAGATTTCTCTTGAGAGTCCGTGAGGGGCTCTGCCCAACATGGACTGGGATTCTGTTAAGAGTTTAGGGAGCCTTTGGGTTACGAATCTGTCCCTCCAGCACATCCTATTTATTTCTGTGTTCAGGGTCAAATCTCTCGCTCTCATGGCTCTGGTGAATTTGGATTTCCTGAGGTGGAGCATGTCCATTAATTCCAGATTGGACATGGCCTTGTACATCAGGCATAGATCGCCTCTGAGTAGGCGGTATGCGACTGAATAGAGCTGGAGTTTCTTCAGCCGGGCAGCATATGACATATGTTTGAGACCCTTGATCCTCTTGGTGAGGTACTTTTGGGGTCTTTCTAACTGCTGCAGGTGTCTGGTAAGGTACATCACAAATGGGGCATTGTACTCAATTATGGGCCTGATAAGGGAAGAGTATAGGGGCACAATGACCTCTGTTGATCTAGATGTGAATCCTTTCATGATAAGGTGGGCAATATAGAAGGTCTTCCTAACCACTTTGGCAATGAGAGTGTCAAATGAGAGGTTACTATCAACTTGGGTCCCTAGGTCCCAGATTACTTCTTCCGTACTTAATGGATTACCACCTATAAAGGGTATGACTATACATTTTTTGGCATTCAGTTTAAGGCCATGGCTCTGGCACCAGTTATCCATTTCTATGAGGCCTTTCTGGAGGATGCTCGTGTCCACTGGAGTATCAATTATGGCACCCAGTTTGCAATAGTCTGCGAACTTGTGAATTATGTGTTGCATGTGTTATGTTTTGAGGTAGTGGTTGCTTGGATGTCTGCTTTGGAGGCCTCTGTTTTGGCAGATTTTTATTTAGAGCCTCAGAGTATGTTTTTGTGTGTTTGGTTTGCAGTTGTGAGACTGGGTTTGTGGTGTGTGTGTGTGGTTACCTTCTCCTCCTGACTGGTTTTGCCAGTACTGAGTCGAGACAGCTCAGCCTCCAGTTTGGCTATATAGTTGCATCTCTCACATATATTTGTATTTGTTGGGAGGAGGGGGTTGTCTGTATACATGAGGCAGTTGTAACATTGCCTCAAGATTCCCAGATTCACCATCTGAACTGGAGAGGACGCCAGTTATTGACCCCTCGACATGCTAGAATAGTGTAAAGGATTGCTGTATAACTGAGTCAGAAAGGACCTATAGGGAAATGGGTACTCAAGGGGATTGTAGGTGAATGTAGTGCTTTTTGTTTAAAAGTGCTTTACTTGTATAAAATGCTTTTAGGAGCAAGTGCTGGGCTTTTCAGATGGAGAATAGACTGTTTAGATAGAAAGTAGAACAGTTCTAAGGGAAAAATTGAAGAGCAGACTTAGCAGAGCCAGAAATAGTTTGAGCTTGATTAACAGATGCTGCACTATGCACAACTTTGCGCTAAAGCGGGCTTTATAGCAGGGGGTTAGAAAGAGCTAGGAAATGGCCCAAAACGGCCAATAAACTACAAGTTTCTGGGCTGAAACCACTCCTTTAGACTTGTGCTCAATACTTGTGGATCTAGTTTCCACTCTAAGATCCAGAGGGTTTCTGCTTAAATAGTCTGCCAGAGTATTTTGCTTTCCTGCCAGGAATTGAGCTGGATGTATTTGGCAAGTCAAAGCTGTGTCCCACAGTGTCATGGCTAATCTGCAAAGGGGGTACGTGTGTGTGTCCCCCTGCTTGTTTATATACCACGACTGTGTATTTGTCCTGGATGAAGTAAGTCATTGAAGGCTGTTAGGGCATTTTGAACAGTTAGCATTCTCTTTCCAGTTGATATGTAAATGCATTTGTTTTAGGGTCCATATGCCCTGAATGCATCTTCCCGCCATGTGGGCACACCAGGCATAATCTGGTGAGTCTGTTATGGTTTGGCTGGCAGGGGGTAAAGTGAAGGTCAGTCCCTTATTTTGGTGATATGCCTTTGCCCACCATAGAAACTCCTATTGTAGGCAGGGAATGAGAGGAATTGTTTCAAGACTGACAATGTTGACCTCCATAAACTTTTTAGGTACCACTGAAGTTTCTTCATATGCAGTCGTGCATATGGAATCAGTAGGATGCAGGATGCCATGAAGCCCAAAGCCTGCAGCATTTGTCATGCAGATAACTGGGTTTTTGTTGCCATCAGTTTGAAGTAAGTAGTCAGTTGCCTTTGTCTGGCGTGAGGTGAGACATCTGGGCAGTTGTATTCAAGCTTGCACCCAGGAATGTTATCTTTTTGAGAGGGTACCAGTTGTGATTTCTTTTCGTTTTTTGTGTACCCTAAAAGCATGTTAGAAGCCTTTTCACAAATGCCAGGTGTTGAAGAATGCCCTTGTTCTCTGCTTGAATGAGACAGTCGTCCAAGTAAGGATTTATTTGAATACTTTGTCTGCAAAATGCAATTACTGGTGCCAGGCACAAATTGTAAAGACCCTGGGTGCAGTAGATAAGCCAAAGGGCAGTGCAGAGAATCAGTAATGCATTAAGCCAGCCTTGAATCAGAGGTATCTTCTGCACGATTGTCTTAATGGGACATGCAGGTATGCCTCTTAGGTCTGTCACCAGCCAAGCATTCTTGCCCAGCATGGGCAGAAGCTGCTGCAAAGTCAGCATTTTGAACTTTGGAATGTCCAGGTATGTGTTCAAAATCTATAAATCCAGTATTGGTCGCCAGGCACGGTCCTTTCTGGGTACCAAGAACAGTCTAGTAAAAACCTTGCCCTTTTTCCTGTTCTGGTACTGGTTGAATGGCCCCCATATCGATGAGGGACATAACCTGTTTGTGCCTCTGCCCATTGATTTTTTGGCAGATCTGGCCAGCCGTTTGCCATTGGTAGAGTATGGAAATGGAATCTGTATCCCTGTGATACTATGTTTAGCACCCACTTGTCCTGGGTTAACAACTGCCAATTTTGAGCAAAATGTGCTAATTTTCCCCCTAAGGGCACTGCCAAAAGATAAGTGCTTTGTGCAGGTAGAGGGAAGTCACTGGGACTGTTTTCAGTAGGTTTGCGCTTTATCTCTTCCAGATAAGCGCCCCATTGCTTTGACCTGTATGAATCTTGCGCCTGGTATCTGGAACCCTTAGGGCATCTGGATTTGCCCCTTTGAGTTCCGACACAGGAAAGGACCAAATTTTTGTAGGCCAGTGTCTACTGAATCTTCGTGGCTGCATCTATTTTCTTTAAAACCTCTTCTGCCTTAATTCCAGAGTATCATGCTGTAAAGGTGCATCTAACAACTTAGCTTTAATATGATCAGGCAAAATTTGTTTCATTTAGCCAGGCATGCCTCCTTATCACAGATCCAGTAACTGCAGCCCTGCAGGAGACCTCTAAGGAATCAAAACCACATTGCAAAGTATGCTTTCCAACCTGTTCAGCTGCATGCAATAATTCCTGCATTTCTTCATTTTCTGTTTTAGCAATCCCATAACTTTTAGTTATGTACTCACCATAACTTCAGATGTTTGGGATCCATCTCGCCTACATTCTGACTGATGGGTTCGGAGCCGATCCCTCGGCTCCGACTCGGCACGCTTATGCCAAAGAGCGAAGTCTCTTATTGGCTGAGCTTACTATATCCCAGGATGCACCACTACCAGTCCCCCAGATCTAGTTTGTCCGCATACATGCACACATGCACGCACTGCTTATATAACATCGTCAGATGAAACAAGATAAAAACAGTAGAACTCAAAACCGCCCAATCTCTTCTGATCTCCAAGGCAGGGGAAGGAGGGTGGGTATGAGGAATGTAGGCGAGATGGATCCCAAACATCTGAAGTTATGGTGAGTACATAACTAAAAGATGTTATGTGATCCTATCTCGCCTACATTCTGACTGATGGGACAGCGCCCCTAGCACCTGAATCCTGGGTGGCTCACTGGAAAACACTCCTGAGTACCGTGGAACCAAATGATGCTCGTCCTTTAGATGCCACATCCAATTTATAGTGGGAAATGAAAGTGTGCGGATTGGACCAAGTAGCCGCAGCACAAATCTCCGATATAGCGAGCTTGGAATGAAAAGCTATAGAAGTAGCCATAGCTCTGGTAGAGTGAGCTTTGATAGATGTTGTAAGTTGCTTATTCAAGAAGAATAAGCCTGAGTTATGCAATCTCTAATCCATTTGGAGATAGTAGCTTTTGTGATGGTTTTACCCAATTTATTGTCTGAGAAGGACACAAACAACTGGTCTGACTTACGGTTGCTGAGTCCTGTCTAAATAGAAGCGCAATTGCCTGTGAACATCCAATTTATGGAGAGTGTATTCTGCTTCATTGGAGAATTTTGGGAAGAAAACTGGTAGCTCTAGAGACTGTTGGAGACAGAGATTAGAACAGACCTTAGGGACAAAGGATGGATTAGGCCTGAGTGATACTCTATCTTTGTGGAAAATCAAGTACGGTGGTTTAATAGACAGGGCTTGAAGCTCTGAAACTCTTCTTGCAGAAGTAATTGCAACTAAGGCGGCAGTTTTCCAAGACAGATATTTTAACTCACATGTAGCAGCCGGTTCGAAAGGGGAAGATGTCAATGCACGAAGCACTAAATCTAGATCCCACGGAGGGGCAGGATGAAAAACTGGGGGTCTTAACAGACCCGCACCTTTAATGAAAGTTTTGCATAGTCTGCTGCTCATCAATGGAGGATCCAAGGACTCGTGAAATTTAGAGATAGCCGCTAGTTGGACTTTAATAGTAGAGACAGAAGATCCTTGATTAAACAGGGATGTTAAGAATTTCAAAACCTCTGGGATAGGAGCAGTGATAGGGTCTAAGCCCCTGAGTTGAGCCCAGATAGCAAACCTCTTCCACTTACTGAGGTACAATTTCTTAGTGGTGGGTTTGTGGGCAAGATAAAATGTGAATAACTTCCGGTCTAATGTGTGACTTCTGACTAAAGTCGGAAGTGGAGGAACCAAGCTGTCAACTTCAAGGAGTGAAGGGACTGGTGCTGTTGTCCCGACTGATGAATTAACAGGTCCGAATTAGGTCTAAAGTCCACGGATCGTCCACCGCATGTTTCTTCAGATAGGAAACCATACCTGACGAGGCCAGTATGGGGCAATCAGTATCATTGCGGACCCCAATTGAGAAGCTTTTTGAATGACTTTGGAGAGAAGTGGAATCGGAGGAAAGGCATAAAAGTAGCCCTGTTGGCCAAGGTTGTGCTAGAGCATCCATAGCTGGTACTCCTTGATGTGGAGTCAAGGAGAAGAACCTTTGCACTTGGTGTTCAGTGGAGTTGCAAATAGGTCGCAGCACGGTGTCCCCATCTCCGAAAACCTGATCTGCTACTGTTTTGTTTAAGGACCACTCGTGAGGAGAGAGAATTGTCCTGCTTAATCTGTCTGCCAGTATATTCGATTTTCCCGAATGTGGGTCGCTACCAAGAAACGGCTGGTAGCTACAGCCCATTCCCACACCCTCATGGCCTCTCTGCACAGGGGTAAGATCTGGTCCCTCCTTGCTTGTTTAGGTACCAGACCACCGACATGTTGTCTGTGTGGATGGCGATTATGCCCGAGGGAGAAAGCTGTGTAAGGCCTGTAGGGATAGAAGTACCGCCTCATCTCCAATACATTGATGTGGAGAAGAGTTTCGCCTGGAAGCCAGGATCCCTGAACTAACCTGCCCAGACAATGCCCCCACCCTGTCTGGGAGGCATCTGTCGTCAGGGTGACCACTGGAGAGGGAATAACAAAAGGACTTCCTTGATTTAGATTGGATGTCTTAAGCCACCAGCGAAGGTCCCGTTTGCATGTTTCTGTAATCATGATGGGATGATTGAGGGGAAGGTCCTGAAAGGACCATTGAGTTGACAATAGCCACTGAAGAATCCTCATGTGCAATCTTGCCAGAGGAACTAAAAGAACTGTGGCAGACATTGAACCTAAAACTTGTAGAACCATCCTGGCTGGGGCTTTGGATCTTGAAATCAGAGCTTGAACTTGGCCCTGTAAAGTTTGGATCCTTTCGGTAGGAAGAAAACGCAGATCAATTTTGAGTCTATCTCTGCTCCTATGAACCTTATGCACTGAGAGGGCAGCAAGACAGACTTTGACCAATTGAATGTAATCCCCAGGGTAGCACCCAGGGAGATGGTGGCTTTGAGGTTGTCCATTAGTAGATGCCTGGTGGTAGCAGTCAGGAGCCAGTCGTCCAGATAGGGAAACACTTGGAATCCAAGACTTCTCAGGTGAGCCGTCACTACTGCCAAACACTTGGTGAACACCCTGGGGCTGTGGTGAGACCAAAGGGCAGTGCACAAAATTGGTAATGACTGACTCCCAGGCTGAAGCGCAGATACCTCCTGGACGCCTGATGTATCGGTATGTGATAACAGGCGTCCTTGAGGTCTATGGAGCACATCCAAACATCCTTCTCCAACAATGGGAGAATCGCTTGTAACGTGACCATTCCGAATTTGGATTTCGTGACGGATTGGTTCAGTCTGCTGAGATCCAATATTGGTCTCAGCTCCCCTGTCTTTTGGCACTAAAAGAACCTGGAGTAATTTCCGATCCGATCTGGTCTGTGGGGACCGTTGGATGGCTCCTTTTTCTAGCAGCTTTAAAGCTTCTGCGGCTGCAATTTCCTTTGACTGGGTGGTGGGTCCGGGATTTTTGGACGGGGGGTGAGTATGTGAATGGGGGGGTGTAACCTCCGCAATGATCCAAGCACCCATCTGTCCTGAGTGATCGACTCCCAGGCTTTTAGGTGCTTGGTAAAACGACACCCTACTGGCTCGAGCAGCACAGCCGGGCAATCCTCATGATGTGTGGGAGGCTGAAGAGCCACGAAGGACTCTCTGTCTCCAGAATTGCGGGCCCTCTGCCGCCTCTGGGACGGCGTCTCCCAGAAAAATTTCCCGTCCTCTGCCTCTGGAAGGGAATCTTCCTGCTGTTGGGGAAAAACTTACGTGATTTACGGAACCATCTTCCCTCCTTTAGCCTTGGGATAAGGCCGAAGGGAGTGGAATAACGGGCACCTACGGCAGATAAAGTTTTCCTCTTGCTCACAGCGGGTAAGGGTGTCTTTAACCTTAGGTCCAAACAAAGAGGACCCATCAAAGGGAGCGCCGCAAAGGAAGACTTGAAGGCCTCCATGAACTGACACAGCGGAGCCAGGCTTGTCTCCGTGAGAGCCACGCCTGTGCCTGCGCTCTACCCGCCTTCGGCCGCATAGGAAATGAGCCTCATGGACGAGTTAGAAATTGACGAAGGATAGCCAACTGAGAGCTAACCGACTGGGCTAGCTGCTCAGGTAGGTTACCCGAGAGGAATCTGACAGCTCCTTGACCAGATCCCTCTGAAGCCTGGTAAAATGTGCCAAATAATTCAGAGACCTTAGAGTAAAGGCCGCTGAAGTCAGGGTGCGCTTCCTGCACCTGTCCATGCTCCTAGACTCCTTATTAGGAGAATGGACGGACGCTGAAGCCTCTGCCACGCCCTGTTGTGTAGCAGATGCCACCACCATGGCATCTACAGCCACGCCTTTAGTGAGGAACTCCTTCTCGGATGGGGCAGACAAAAATTTATTAGGAGGATGGACTGGTTCCACGGTATCTGGATGTTCCCACGCCCTTCGACAAACTAAATCCAGAAGCTCGTCGAAGGGCGGAGACACCCAGGAGGCGGAGGCTGAGCCCCAAAGGCCTTGAGGAGCACTGACTCATCAGCAGAGGGGTTTGGATATCCAGCCGCCTCATTGTTTGAGGATCTCTAAGATGTCTGCAAATGAGACATCATCCGAGGACGACTGGGACCCTCTGCATCATCAAGATCAGTGTCTGATGTAATAGACTCGGGAGTCCACGTGCTTCCTCTTGCACAATCTCTTCCTTGGGGTTCCTCCGAAGACAACTCCAAGAACCCTCAGGAGGAGGGAACCCCAATGGGGGTAACCTCAGGCCCAGGGGCTCCGCTGCCTACGGACAGGGAACTGCCAAAGACCCAGTCTCCACGCCCAGGGAAGGTGCCGGTAAGGAGAGATGGCCAAGAAGACTTGGCTAAGGCACTCCTCATAGCTCTGAAAGCCGGACCCCAGAATCCTGGGAGTGTCCGTCCCCGGAGCCATGATAGCCGACGGAAGTCCCAGCAAGCACCGAGAGGGAGGCTCGAACCGAAAGCATAGGTCCCAAACATCACCCCGGGTCCAGCCGAAGAAGTCCGTGTACCAAACTCGACCCGGCGGTTGGAGTAAGGGTCGGAGCCGACCCTAAGATCTCCACCGCTCCAACAGCACCTGCTCGACGGAGCCGAAGCAGTCGGAGGAGGAATAGCAATGGGATGGGTTTAGCTATCGGCTCAAGCCAACTGGGTCGGAGCCAAACAAATTTTTGGAAGACTGGGGACTGGAACAGTCTTTGGAGCACCCTGTCTATATCTGAATCCGACATCCTCGAAGACCGAGAGGATACTGAACGGGTTCGAGATGGCCTCTCCAACGCCCCAAAGGGCTAGGGGACCGCTCCGAGGAGACCCGATGACTATCGGCCGGGGAATACCCACACTAGATTCCATCGGTGCCGAGGTGGACTTCGCGCCGAGGAGGAAGTGTCTGAGCGGGCAACCCTTGTCGGCTCAGAGACCAGTGGAGCCGACGGTGACCGCCTCTCGATGCCCCAGCCATCGGCTCAAACCATAGGAGTCGACTGGTGGCATCGAGGCAGACTTCGCCGGCCCAAGTCCTTGGAGCCAAGGAGAAGCCTGCCTATGTCTTTTGGCGGTCGGATCCGACGGACTGGTCGGAGCCGACGCCTTTTCTTTTTAGCCGAGAAGGAGAGGATGCCAAGACTTCTTCAAAGGAAGGTTTTATTAACCCTTTAAGAATCAGTTTATTTTTCCTCCTGGAGGACCCTTGAGGAAAAAGCGTGACATACACTGCATGACTCCTGTAAGTGTTTTGCACCCAAACAATACACACAGAGCGAGTGATAGTCTGTGATGGACATTTTGAAATTGCATTTGGTGCATTTTTAAAGCCGGCCTGGGATTTTGAGACATTATGGCAAAAAAACAGTAACCTTGACAGAAAAATACACTTACTTTCTGTTTACTAATAGGTTTACAGTTATCGCTTAGATAAAGAAAGCGTCACCAAATACTAAGGGTACTTTGAAACCCTGTAAGGTTGAATGACCGGGAAGGCCCTAGATGGAGGCCCAAACCAAAACTCAACCCAATCACACAACAAAGTTCTTTTTACAAACTCCAAACACACACAAAGTGAAGAATAGCCGTTAAAACAGCTTTTTAAGACAAGAACAGCAAAATTCTGACAGAAAAAAAGTTAGTAAATTTACTACTCAGCTCAGCCAGCTCGAGACCACGTCTTCGCAGATTAGCGGCAAACGAGATCTGGGGGACTGGTAGTGGTGCATCCTGGGATATAGTAAGCTCAGCCAATAAGAGACTTCGCTCTTTGGCATAAGCGTGCCGAGTCGGAGCCGAGGGATCGGCTCCGAACCCATCAGTCAGAATGTAGGCGAGATAGGATCACATAACATCATGTTGTTGATACTTGAGCATATGAAATTGACAGTTTAAGACCCCGATCGCCAAGGTAGCAGATGTACAAGCCTTTTTTCCCAGTCTATCCAGTGCTCTTGAAATCTGTCGGAGGTGGTAGGGTTTTTTTGCTGTTGAGGCCTTAACTCCCTTTGGACCCTGTGAAATAGTTTCAGGATCAGCAGCAGGGTTTCCAAACAAGAATTTCTGAGAGTCAGGGACCCTGTAATATCTGTCAGGCTTGCTGGGAGCCAGAGGTAAGAAGTCAGGGGTCAAGCTCGACTCTGAAAACACATCATCCACAATGTCTAAAACAGGGGGTATGGCTAAAGGTCTGTGCTGAGGGAGAAGGAAATCACTGAGCCTCATTTTTGATTCAGAGAAATTTTGACTCTCCCAGTGAAAATGATCCCTTAAAGTATGCAAGGTTTCTCCAAATGAATAATCCTCAGGAGGTGATGCAGATGGTATAGACTCCTCTGCATCTGAATCCTCATAGGGAGGTATAGACAATTCCTGATCAAGAGAGGAATCAGAAGAAATAGAAACCTGATCTGAAGATACATAATCAGTGTCTTGCCTAGGCCTCTTATCTGGAGGGGGGATGGGTACCCCTGATCAAGGTAATAAGGTCTTCAGCCATTTTGATCTGTTTTTTAGGCATAGAGGCCTGTGCAAGTGGCTCATGCGTCTTTTTTTAGTTTTAGAAGTTGCTTTTGTTTTTGGTTTTGCAGCTGTGTTTGATATACAAATGTTGAGGTCTGAATACACCCTCAGAAGCCGGTGCCTGCTCAGCAGCTCGACTCATCCAAGGGAGATGCATCAGTCTGTCCAATACCTTGAGTATCTCGCGGCATGGGTGTCGGTAGAGGCTTGCGACTCAACAGTAGCTGGCATCAGGGGCTGCAAAAGCGCCAGAGTACCGGCGAACCGGCAACTGGCTTAGAAGCTCAGTCAGTTTTGGATCTCTACTGTCCTTTTCTTTGCGTTTTTTGTATGTACTCCGGTAGTCTGAATGCTATCTGACGACAATTCTGGGTAGTTAAATCTGTTTCCAAAATACTTTGAGGCAAAAATATACCGACTCTTAGTGCGTTGGTTAAATCTAGCACAAAACAGACAGCCAGGCACGTTTTGATCAGGGCCTAGGCAAGGAATACAGTATAAATGGAAATCCTTATGAGGTATTTTCTTCCCACAAGTAATACAATTATTAACTTTTTCTGATATTGGTATGGAGCAAGAAAAAGATTTCCCCAACAGGGTACTTGGCTTTAGTGAAGACTTCGGTTCTGAAACTCAAACTTGAATATTTCAGTAGTTGGCTGACCGGCACTTGCAAAATGCTTCTGCTTCGGGCACCGTGCGGCAAGAAAGACTGAAGAAAATGATGTCTGCTGCATGTTTTATACCCCTGATGACCTGACATCATGGAAGAGGAGACAGCAACAGACGTAGGACCCAAGACTTTGGAATTCAGGCCGACTGAGGGCAACCTGCCAGATGATCACCCAAATGTAATGACCAACAGTGAAACACTAAGAAAATCTCCCTTTGTATGAGGAGTTCCATGATAGGTTGCTGAAATTTTAGCATATGGAACTGGCAATTTAGAGCTCTGACAGCAAGAGTAGCAGAGGTGTTTACTTTTCCACCCATCTGTCTAGTGCTCAGGAATCCCTATCTGAGGGGGGTGGGATTCTTAGCAGTGGTTGCTGCAATTCCTTTAGGCCCTTCAGAAATTACCTCAGGGTCAAAGGGTTAAAGGTATGATTTTTGAAAAGTAATTTGTGCGAGTCAGGACTCTAATACCAGTCAGGTTTTCTGGGTGCAGGAGGGAGGGTGTCAGGAGTCTAACTGGATTCCAGGAAATCATCCACAACATCCAGGACTGGGGGAATGGCCAGGGGGTCTGTGCTGTGGAAGATCCAAGAATTCCCAGAGTCTCTTTAGACTGAGGGTAGTCCTGATATTCCCATTGGAAATGCTCCCTTAAGGTATTAAGGGTTTCAAAGGAAAAGTCCTCTGGTGGAGAGGCTGAAGGAATGGAATCCTATGCATCAAAATCCTCATAAGCAGAGGGGTTGCATGTCTTCATATTCAGATGCAGAGTCATCAGACTTGTTCAGACAAAACTACTGGGGACAGGTCGCTTGGCTTCCCCTGATCAGCATGAGAGTCTTCCGCCATTTTAAGCATTTGAGAGCGAGGCAAGGAAGTAGGTGCCTGAGATTGGGTGGGTTTCTTGGGTGTGGTTCATACCCCGGAACTTAAAAACTCTGTAGTTTTCAAAAGAACAGCAGACGCAAACATCGGTTTGTGTCAAGAATCGGTAGTGAGAAGTACTTCCTCTCCCTTGGATGGGTCCAGAGCTGCTGAGCATGCACTGGCTATGGAGAACCACTGGATCCTTAGTCGAAGATGAGTTTTACAGCATACCGGACTCCAAAAGGGTCTCGTTAGCAGTCTGCGAATCAACAGAAGCAGGCATCAGGGGCTGCAAAAGCGCCTCATTGAGGACCGGAGAACTGACTACTAGTTTAACAGAAGCATTGTCGGTAGGTTTGGACCTATGCGGTCTTGTCACTGTCTTTATCCTTACGTTTTTTTCAGAGGATCTGCTGTCGGACGGCTTGCCAAAGCCATATCGGAATTAGAGAACTGTACGTGAAAATACCTAACTGCAATAGGGGCCCGACGACATACAGCTCTGGCATTGAACAAAGTACAAAAGCGACAGCAGGGGACGTAGTGGTCTGGGCGTAAGCAAGTGATGCAGTAAGAATGAAAGTCTCTGTGTGGTATTTGCTTTCCACAGGTGCTACAATTGTTAACTTTTTTTTTTTTTTTTTTAACATCGGTTAGTGCAAGAAAAAAGGATCCTCAAAGGGGTACTTAGCTTTAGAAAACTTCAGCTTCAGTTCAGAAGAAAAAGCAAGAATGAATGATATAATGGTGTCGGCTGCCTTACTTTATACTACTGACAGCCAGACATCAATCCTGAAGTGACAGCAACCGAAGCAGAAATACAAAACCTCTGGTATTCGGGCCGGCCGAGGGCTACCCTAGCAGGGATAACCCAAATGTGATGACTGCAACAGCGAAACATGAAGAACATCTGTGTTAAGCAGGTAGAGATCCAGAATGGATTTCAAAGTGCCCTCCTTTTGAGGAACCAGGAACATCCTGGAATAACAACCCTTTCCCAATTGGCAAAGGAGGAATGAGTTGAATAAACCCTTGACTCATTTTAAGTAGTAAGAATTTAGAGGGGATGATAATGGTTAAAGTATGACGAAACAAGGGGCATCTCACAGAACAAGGGGTCTGAATGGACGGATAATAAACAGGATACAAAGGAGAGTAATATTACTCAAACTGAATTCATCCTCAAGTCTTGGAGAGTACCTTCACAAGGTGGACCCTGTTTTTACAAAATCTCAAAGAAAACGCTGATGTAGACTATTTTAGACTGTATATCATGGACAGAAGTAGGTTAAATAAAGACACCTGGATGCACAAGCCGCAGGATGAAAACAAATGCCCAATCGTGGTATGCACACTGGTGCTAGGACTAGAAAAAATGACAACAGAATCTCCAAGACATGAAAACATTCTTATAACAGAGTTAAGCTAGGCTCGGGGGAGTATGCCTTGTTAACAGAAACACGATGCTCCTTAAGAATAAGGCTGCAAGCCATCCTAAAAACTACAGATCAATAACTAGTCTTCAAAAGTATGTATAAACTATATCCTGTAACTGATAGCAAAAGAATTTATACTAACTTAGAAAACTCAATCTTGGCAACAGAACAAAAGGGTAACAAAAGTAAAATGGAACAAAGGATCACTTGTTAAGTAAAGTCATAGTGGAGAATTAGAAGTTATGTCCTTACCATAACGTTCCATGTGGAGTGTTCATCTCGCCTTTGTTCTTACACCTGGGTTCGGAGCCGATCCTCGGCTCCGTGTCGGCCGCTTGCAAGCTCTGCATCGAGAAGAAGCTCGAGACTAACCTAACTCCCACAATCCCCCTCTGCCTTTACCTCAGATCTAGTTTGCAAGCAAACCAGAAGTCAGAGAGAGAGCATATTCATGCAAAACAAACAACATAACTGTACAAGTACTTATCCATATATATATATATACAAGATATACATATATATACAATCACTGCAAGAGCAGAAGCCAAATAATCCAGACCAGGCACCAAACTGTACGTTCTTCCTGAGGGTGGGAGGAGGGTGGAATGTAAGAACAAAGGCGAGATGAACACTCCACATGGAACGTTATGGTAAGGACATAACTTCTAAATGTGAGAGTGTTCGATCTCGCCGTTTGTTCTTACACCTGGGTAGCGTCCCTAGCTCCATGTTCCTGAGGAACTCACGGGAGAACGTTCTTGAGCACAGTGGAACCAAAGGTTGCCCTGTCCCTAGAAACCCTGTCTACTTTGTAATGAGAGATGAATGTATGTGGTTTAGACCAAGTAGCAGCTGCACAAATAGTGTCTAATGGTAGGCGAGCTGCATGAGCCAGGGACGTAGACACTGATCTTGTAGTGTGTCCCTTGGGTTTGACAGGTAGAGTTTGTTCTGAAGAATCATAAACGAATATAATGCAATCAGTTAGCCATTTGGAAAGGGTTCATTTAGTAACTGGTACACCTTTCCTGCTGTCAGCAAAAGCTACAAAAAGTTGATCAGATTTCCTGTGATCCTTTGTTCTATCCAAGTAAAATCTAAGTTGTCTATGGACATCCAACTTGTGTAACATATACTCCAATTTATTGGAGTGATTTTTGAAAAAGGTAGGTAGTTCAATGGATTGATTAATGTTATTAATAGAGCAAACTTTGGGGAGAAAGGATGGATTAGTGCGAAGAGATACTCTGTCAGAGTGAAAGATCAAATAAGGGTGTTTAATGGAAAGAGCCTGAAGCTCAGATACTCGCCTAGCGGATGTAATGGCTACCAAGAAGAGGGTCTTCCACGACAAATACTTCAATGGACAAGAGGAGGCTGGCTGAAAGGGTGGTAACATCAATTTAGATAATAAAAGGTTTAGATTCCAAGGAGATGTAGGAGTTCTAACTGGTGGTCTAATATGGAAAGATCCTTTTAAAAAGGCCTTACAAAGTCTGTGAGCCATAATAGGTGCCGCACACAGTCACTAAATAACTTATTGGAAAAAAATAATTCTTAAGAAATACAAGAAAAAATATTTAAATCTTAGCTTTAGGTGCTCAAGCTCGATCAAGTGATGCGAACGCTGCAGCGGCAAACTAGATCTGAGGTAAAGGCAGAGGGGGATTGTGGGAGTTAGGTTAGTCTCGAGCTTCTTCTCGATGCAGAGCTTGCAAGCGGCCGACACGGAGCAGAGGATCGGCTCCGAACCCAGGTGTAAGAACAAACGGCGAGATCAAACACTCTCACATCTATAAAACGGGAAGTATGGTACAGACAAGATTACAAAAATGCATTTGACAGCATCCCACATTCATGGAAAAGGAGTGCTTACATTAATACACACCCGACACTGATCAATTACATTACAGTGACCAAGAAACAGTGGCAAACCATTTTGCAGCCAAGCCATGATAAATGACAAACTATCTCAGGGATAAAAATTCAAAGGGGTATATTCCAGGGTGGCTATCACTGCTATTTACCTTGTCTTGCCCTTAACACATTAAGCTGTTTACTTAATTTGGCTCCCAAAAAACAAAGTATAAAGACTTCTTCTTGTGGATCATTCAAAACTGTACAGTTAATCAGATGTGGAGCTGAAAGCATCAAGTACAGTTGTGTATCTACCATAAATGTAGATGTTGGAGTGTATTCACTGTTGCAGTCATTACACTTGGGTTATCCGCCGGCAGGCGACCCACAGTCGGCCCGAGTTCCAAAGTCTTGGTCCGGCGTCTATTGCTGTCGCTTCTTCCCTGACGTCAGTGTGCCAGGGGTATAAAAGATGCAACAGACACCATTTTCTTCAGTTTTTCTTGCCACAGATGTCAGGTGCCCCCAGAATGGCAGGCTGAAAAGATACAAGTATGCCAAACAACAATGCATATAATACTATAACCATATCTTTCATCTACAAGCAAATATACCACCACCACCACATAGGTTGTATAGAGTTGAGAAGTACAGAATACTCCCAGCAAAGAGGGGGATGGTGGGTGGGTAATCTGGACTGAAACAGTGAATACACTAACATCTACATTTATGGTAGGTACACAACTGTACTATGTTAGTGTTTCACTGTTGCAGTCATTACACTTTGGTAGAATCCCAAAGCCGAGGTTGGGTGGCTGGGTCTAGATTGGATTTGGCAAGGCTAAACCCCTGAAGAACTGTGGTGGCAAAGCCTGCTCTAGATTTGGAATAGAGGTAGGTGGTAGTGCTCGGTGAAAGTGTGCACTGAGCTCCAGGTTGCAGCTAAAATATCTTTGGTTGGTACCCCTCTGAGAAAAGCTGCTGATGTGTCTGCTGCCCTGGTTGAATGAGGCCTAATGCCCTTAGGCACAGATTTGCCATGCTGTGCATAACAGAAGTGGATGCAGTGTCCTATCCATTTGGAGATTGTCTGCCTTTTAATTGGCTTTCCTTGTGATCCTGCAGCATAAGCTACAAACAGTTGCTCAGTTTTTCTGAAAGCTTTTGTTTTGTCCAAGTAAAAATCGTAGCTGCCTGTGTATATCCAAAGCGTGCAGAAGTTTTTCCCCTTTATTCTGGGGATTTGGGTAGAAAGTAGGCAAATGAACGGTTTGGTTTAAGGCCACATTTGGAGACCACTTTTGGCACGAATGTGGGGTTTGTTCCAAGAGAAACCCTGTCTTGATGAAAAATGAGGAAAGGTTCTACAGTCATCAATGCCTGTAACTGACTCTCTTCTTGCTGAAGTTACTGCTAGGAGCAGAGCAGTTTTCCATGACAGAAATTTAAGATCAGCTGTGCTGGCTGGTTCAAATGGAGGCAGTGTTAAGTTTCTAAAACAAAACTGAGATCCCCAGTTGGTACTGGTGCTCTTCTAGGGGATCTTATATTCTTTGCCCCTCTGAGGTACTGCCGTAGTAGAGGATGTGAAAAAATAAGAGGATCCACGCCGAAATGGCAGAGGCATGGATTTTAACAGATGAAAAAGATAAGCCTTTGCCCAACATCTCAGTCAAGTATTGTAAAATCTTAAGTATATTAGGGACCAGTGGGTAGAGTCCTTGAGCCTGGTTCCAAGCACAGAATCTTTTCCATTTTTCTGCATAAGATTTCCTAGTGCTGGGCCTCCTGGCTTCCAAATTACATCCATTACAGCTTTAGAGAGAGTTGCAGTCTGAGTGGCTACATTACTCGCCATGCTGACAGGTGTAAGGTACTGAGTTGACTGTGCATAATCTGATAGTTTTGCTGTGTCAGAAGATAAGGGATTAGAGGAAGAGGCCAAGGTGGGTCCTGAGGCAGAGTTTTTAGGATTGGATACCAGTGCTGGCGTGGCCAGTCTGGTGCAATTAGGATAATTTTGGCATCTTGTCTGACTTTTAGAAGTACTTTGGTGAAAACAGGCATCGAGGGAAGGCATAGACTGTCAGGTTTTTCCAGCTGAATGATGGAGCATCCCACTTTCCATGCTAGAGAGAGACAAGTCCTTGTGCAAAATGTCTATTTGGTGATTGTGAGGGGAGGCAAATATATCTATGTCTGGGCGTCCCCCACTCTGTTATGTTGAACACTTGTGGATTTAGCTTCCATTCATAAGGATCCATGAGATTTCCTAGTTCGTCTGCCAGTGTATTTTTTGTTCCTGGCATGAATTGTGCTTGCAGATGTACCTGATGGGTCAGTGCTGTGCTCCACAAAGTCGGCTTGTCTGCATAGGGGGTAGGAATGTGTGCCCCCTTGCTTGTTTATGTACCACATAACTGAGGTATTGTCAGTCCATCAGTTGTCCTGGATGTATTAGGTCTTTAAATGCTGTCAGGGCATTTTGTACAGCTAGCATCTCTGATTGATGTGAAGATGCATTTGTTCCCTGGCCAACGTACCCCAAATACATTTTCCTGCCATATGTGCTCCCCAGACATAATCCGATGCATCCATTGTTATTGTCTGCCTGGCTGTAGGTAAAGTGAAAGGCTGTCCCTTGTTGTGGTGACAGGCCTGGGACCACCATCGAAACTCCTGTTGGCAGGGGATTAAGGTTATGATTGTCTCTAGGCTTTGACAATGCTGAGTCCAAACACTTTTAGATACCATTGCAGTTTCCTCATATGCAGCTTTGCATATGGAATTAGTATGCAGGATGTCATGAAACCCAGGGCCTGCAGAATTTTTCTTGCAGGGAGCTGGATCTTTTTTGCCATCATTTGAAAGTAATGAGTCAGTTGCCTTGGTTTGTCTGGCGTGAGAAGCCATCTGGGCAGATGTATTTAAGCTTGCACCCAGGAATATTCTCTTGAGAGGGCACTACTTTTGATTTCTTTTCGTTTACTGTGTACCAGAGGCAAATTAACTTTTTTACAAATGCCAGGTGCTTAAGAAGAATGTGCTTGCTCTCTGCTTGAATAAGGCAGTCATCCAAGTAGGGATATATTTCCTTTTTGTCTGCAAAATGCAATTACTGGAGCCAGGCATTTTGTGAAGACCCTGGGCGCAGTAGATAAGCCAAAGGGCAGTGCAGAGAGAATTGGTAATGCATTGAATCTGCTATAAATATGAGTCATCTTCTGCATGATTGTCTGATTGGGACGTGCAAGTATGCCTCCTTGAGATCCAAAGTAACTAACCAAGCCTCCTTGCACAGCATGGAAAGGAGTTGTAGTGTTAACATTTTGAATTTTGTTACATCCAGGAAAGTATTTAAAATTGACAGGTCGAGTATTGGCCTCCAGGCCTTGTCTTTTCTGGGTACTAAGAAAAGTCTCGAGTAAAATCCTTGTTCCTGTTCTTCTTGTGGAACCTTTTCAATATCTCCCATTTCCATAAGAGCAGCAATCTGTTTTTGTGCCTCTGTCCATTGGTTTTGTGGCAGGTTTGGCATACCTTTTAGTTTTGGAAGGGTGTGAAAGTGGAACCTGTACCCCGAGAAACTATATTCAGCACCCATTGGTCTCGGGTGATCATGTGCCAATTGTCTGAGTAAAAGTGCTAGCTTTCCCCTTAGGGGTGCTATCAACTGGTAAGAGCTTGGCATTTGCAGAGGGAAGTCGTTGCGTTAGTTTCCTATAGGGTTGTGATTGGTCTTCTCCTTGGGGGCTGAAGCACCCCATTGCTTAGGTCTGTAGGAGCCTTGGGGCTGAGATCTGCCTCTTGGGAGTCTGTATCTGCCTCTTTGTGGCCTGACACTGGAAAGGACCAATTTTTCAAAGGCCAGTTTCTGCTAAATCTAGGTGGTTGAACCTGTAAGAAATCTTTTACCGTTTGCATCGACTTTGCTTTATCCTCCATTTTCTTTAACACCTCATCTGCCTTAACACCAAATAAAGCATCATGCTGTAGAGGTGCATCCAATAACTTTACCTTAACATGGTCAGACAAACTTTGTTCTTTCAACCAAGCATGTCTTCGAATAACTGAGCCTGTAACTGCGGCTCTACAAGAAGCATCTAATGAATCAAAACCACATTGCAGAGTATGCTTTCCCACTTCAACGGCATGCAATAATTCCTGCATTTCTTTACTGTCTGGACTTTCTGTATTTGTAACCATTTTCTGCTTTAACAATGACATGAGATACTGTTGATTTTTAAGCATGTGAAACTGACCGTTTAAAGCTCTTACAGCTAAAGTAGCAGAAGTGTAAACCCCCCCCCCCCCATCTGTCCAGAGCTCTGCAATACCTATCTGAGGGGACAGGATTTTTTGCAGTGGAAGCTTTAACCCCTTTAGGACCTTGAGAAATTGTTTCTGGGTTTGCAGCGGGGTTTTTGTAAAGGAATTTATGAGAGTCAGGGACCATGTAGTACCTGTTTGGCTTTACTGGTGCAGAAGGTAATTAATCTAGAGACAGACTGGATTCAGTAAAGACATCTACAATATCAAGCACAGGGGGGATTAGCCAGGGGCCTGTGCTGAGGCAGTAAAAGGAAATTGAGCTTTTTCTTGGATTCAGAGTAATCCTGGCTCTCCCAGTGGGAATGCTCCCTCGTGGTGTGCAGGGTTTCCCCAAAAGAATAATCCTCAGGTGGAGAGGCTGAAGGAATGGACTCTTCAGCATCAGAGTCCTCATAAGGAGGGAGAGAATAGCCCTGATCAGAAGAATCAGAGGAAATGGAAACTTTATCAGAGGAATCATAATCGGTGTCTTTCCTAGGCCTTTTGTCAGGAGGGGGATGGGAGCCCCTGATTAAAGTAATAAGGTCCTCTGCCATTTTTAGCATCTGTTTCTTTGGCATGGAAGACTGCTCTGGAGAATGCAGCACTTGTTTCCCTGTCTGACTTCGCCTTTCTTGCTGTAGTAGTCTTAGAGTAAGTTGTGAAGGAATGAATACGCCCTCAGAAGCTGGTGCCTGCTCAGCGGCTCCGGACCCATCTGAGGGCATAGTTTCCATAAGCCCAATACCTTGAGTTTCCACAGGCCTCGGGGCCTCCACGTGGCTGTCAGTTGCGGCCTGTGGCTCTGAGGTAGCGGGTGTCAGGGGCTGCGAAAGCACCTCACTGAGAACAGTCGAACCAGCGACTAGCCTAGAAGAGGCTTAGTAGTCTGTTTTGGACCTCTGATGCCCGTCTCTTTGTCCTTGCGTTTTTTATAAATAGCGGGCGTCGGCTGTTCGACGGCATTATATAGTTAAATCTTCATCCAAAGTAATGTAAAGCTAATTCAAACTGACGTTTAATAGTGAGTTTATTGAATCTAGCACAAAACCGACAACTAGCAACGTTGAGATCAGGGCCTAGGCAAGGAATGCAGTAAAAGTGAAAGTCCTTATGAGGTATTTGCTTCCCACAAGAAATACAATTATTAACTTTTACAGACATCGGTCTGGAGCAAGAAAAAGTTTCCCCAACGGGGTACTTAGCTTTATTAAAGACTTTGGTACTGAAATTCAATTTTGAAAATCTCAGGAGTCGGCCGACCGGCACTTGCCAACTGCTTTTGCTTTGGGCACCGCAGCAAGAAAGACTGGGGAAAATGGCGTATTTTGCAACTTTTATACCCCTGGCGCACTGACGTCAGGGAAGAAGCGACAGCAACCGACGCTGGACCAAGACTTTGTAACTGGGGTCGCCTGCCGGCGGATAACCCAAGTGTAATGACTGCAACACTGAAACACTATGAACATCTGCAAGTTGAAAAAACTCAAATAACATAAGAATGTCATTTGGTCTTAAGTGTGCAAAAACAAAGCAGGAAAGCTTCAGCACCAAAATATCAGTCTGGTACAGGAGTGCGATATGAAGGAACTTGAGCAATGAGTGACTTTGGGAACGATGTATAGACCAAAAAACATTAACAAATGCAAAGCAAAACTCAGGAATATTGTAGAAGTCTAAAATTAATACTGAAAGCAGTGACATCTACAAAGTTCAAGCTAAAAATCAATTTGCTCTTCCAGTTTTAAGAGTTTTGGGGTGATTGACTAGCTACAAAACAGCGTTAGAGCAGTTTGAGAGGAAAAGTAAAATGCTTCACTCATCAAATGATATATAAAAATCAGTGCATACCACGATCATATACCCCTTGTTCTGAAGGAGGTATGGGCCTCCTCGAAACTGATTACATGTACAGATCTGCAAATCACAGGGCTGCATACGTATCTGCTGACCCCACCAAACTCAAACATACTGAAAGTTTTAAAACCTGGAGAACAAATCTACAACTTCCCTGCTTAGTTTAGCATAAGCATATCTGTGCCAAGTGGGAATGGAAATCAAACAAGTAGACAGTGAGGCACCAACAGAATGTGCCAAAAAAAAAAGAAAGAAAATTTTATTTTACTAGGTAGTCCCCTGGGCCAGGGATGCGTTTTTAGCTGAGACCCAGAGAGAAAAACTCCAAGACAAGTATTTGACAAACAGTGGAAAAATGGATTCTAAATGTGCTTAGACATTATGATTACAGCATACTTTGTTTTAGGAAGTACAGGTAGGAATATAATATAAAGCAAGATATCACATGAGAGTTAGGGCAGCAGCAGTAAAGCACAAGAATTTAAATTTTGTGATTTTAGTATGCGAGTTAGTCAGGTTACAGGGGTTAGCTTGGGTGACTGCAGGATTCTAGCCAGTGGTTAGTAAGGTGTTCTTTTAGGAGTAATTTAAATTTGCGACAGTCAGGGTTATTAAGTAATTGCTGAGAGAGAGGAGGTTCCAGGATTTAGATCTCTTATTTGATTAGTGTCACCATAGTATTTTTGGACTTTTTTTACTTTTAAGAATAGTTTGACTGATCTTAGAAACCTGGGGTTTGTATTAGGTTCAACCAAGTTGGAGATCACAACAGGGATTAGGTTTATGGATATGTGCAATGGTGAGTTGGGTTAAGAATTAGTAGGTTGGGAAGTTTAAGCCAGTTAAGTCGGAGTGCAATACAGTGGTGAGATTTGTGTGGCTGGTTAACAGCAAACTTAGCTATTTTGTTATAGCAGCTCTCAAGGTTATCAGTCTTATGCAGGTTGAAGATTTATGAACAATAAATGAGGCCGGGAAGCATGTGGCATCTGGCTGTACAGAGTCTGGCACAGTTAGTTAACGGTTTGGCTCTATACAGTGAGCAAGTTTAATATGAACTTTTTTTTAATTGTGATTGCTATAGGTTTGTCAAATTTTGGCCATTCATCTACTGTAACACCAAGGAGTTTAGTTTGACTAACTGGGCTCGATTCTTGTACCACTGGAGGAGTAGATGGAGAGGGAGGATTGGTTATTTTTAGTTCTATTATTGCAGATACCATAAACTTAGTTTTATTGTGGTTGAGAATGAACTACCAGATAAGGCAAGAAATGTGGAAAAGGCATAAATATAGTTGCAAGTACTAGAAACTCCTGGACCAATTTTATGTCGATAAGGATCTGACGCAGGGATGGTTAATGAAAGGTGAATTTAAACCAAAAGACGAAAGGTTAATATTGGTGGCCCAGGACAATGGACTACATACACTGAGTTTAAAAAGTCCACTGAACTTGTGGGAGAAACGGACAAAAACAAAAGTTATGTACTTACCATAACGTTCCATCTGTGTAGTCTATTTTCATTTCTCCTCTACTGATGGCTTTGGATCCAAGCAGTCGGATCTGAGTCAGACATTTTAAAAGCTCGTGGAATCCAAAACTCATGAGCTTCTCCCCTACCCACAATGCATCCTCCCCATTAACTCAGATCTTGCTTGCAAGCAATAAAGATAGACTTACTACTTACAACTTTAGACATCTACGTGTACAATTTAGATAGAGAAAAAGAGAATGCCACATCTGGAGCTGGTTATGTTGGAAAATATAACCAAGCTGTTACATCCTCTCATTCTTCTAGAATAAACCTAAAAATGGTTGGGGATTGGTGGAGGGGAGCAGACGAGGAATGAAAACAGACAACACAAACTTACAGTAAGTACATCTGATGTCAATTTTCATTCATTCCTCTACTAAAGGGACAGAGTCCCCAGCTACTTATAACCCTGGATGGATTCAAGGAAGGATATTCTTGAGCACCACAGAGCCAAAAGATGCCCTGCCTCTGGACACCAGATCCTGCTTATAATAAGAAATAAAAGTGATGGGAATCCCAAGTTGCTGCTGAGCAAATCATGCATGGAAGTTAGAGTGGAAAACTGAAAACAGCTACAAGCTCTGGTAGAATGAGCCTGTACTTTGTAAGGCAGTAATTCCTGATATGTTATAAAGGAAATACAGTCAGCTAGTAAGCTGCTTAGCTAAGGTCACTTTAGATTCAGAGTGAGCCCAATTTCAAGTTAGCAAAGGATACAAACAATCGATCAATCCTTCTGATATCTTTTGTCCAACGAAGACAAACGCAATTGTCTATGCACATCTAGCAAATGTAACATGCATTCTTCCTTTGTTATAACAGTTTGGGAAGAAAACTCCTAGGATTAAAACGTTGATGTTAACATGCTATACTACCTTGGGCAAAAAAGATTTACTAGTTCATAAAGACTATCCTTACGGAAAACGAGGTAAGGAGGTTTCACAGACAATGCCTGAATTTCCGAAATTCATCTGGTGGAAGTGATGACAACTAAAAACAAGGTCTTCCAAGACAAAAATTTAATGTCAAAATCATGGGCAGACTCTAAGGGTGGTAGAATCAAGGACTGCAGTACCAGATTGAGATACCACGGTGCCATGGGATCTTTAAAAGGGGGTTTCAGAAGAATTGTGCCTTGCAAAAAGGCTTTACATAGTTTATGACAGGCTAGTAAAACAGCCATCAAAATCCAATGTGGAAATTTGAAATTGCTGCCAACTGGACTCTCACTGTTGAAGAACTGACCTCTTGGTTGAATAGTAGCATCAAGAACTCCAGTACATGGCTAATTGGGGCCGGGAAAGGTTCTACTGTACATGCTTTTGAAGAGCCAACTGTACATATCTTTTCCACTTACTAGCATAAAGTTTCCTAGTGGATAGCGTAAGGGAGGAGAGTTGTGTAAACTCTTTCCATAACCATAGACGCCATCTCTTCCCCATTACAGTATTCATAACATGAGGGAGATTCCACCTAGGCGACCCGAACATCCGGCCAGTACACCAAAGACTTGAGCTCTGAAAGGTATGTGTGAAATTGCACACAGAACAGCCGAAAACCGGCCATAAAAGTGATGTCTGCATGCACCATCTTCAGAACTGAAAGCCCCAGTCAGAACAGCAGTCCAAGGATAAAAAGCAAAAAGGAAATCCAACCACATATCCAAGAAAGAGCACAAGACAAAGGGAAAGAAGGGTGGGATATAATGTACTGCAACATGGAAGAGGACATCTATGGTTATGGTAAGATTTTACACAATTATATGTCCTATTCCCATACTGCAGAATTCATAACATGAGGGAGAATACCAAAGCTCATGAGGGGGCACAAAAAGTCTTCACAAATCCATGCAGAATTGCTCTAGTAAATCCTGCTCTGCATCTGGAAATAGAATCCAGTTTGTAGTGTTTTGTAATGGTACAAATGGCAGACCAAGTAGCTGCCTCTAGGATAGCAGTGTCCAATGCTTTTAAGAAGGCTCCAGAGGAGGCCATTGCTCTAGCTGAATGGGCCTCAACAGATTAAGAAAGTTTTTCCCTCAGAGGAATAGCAAAAGGTAATAGCCTTTGAAATCCAGGATAATCTGTTGAGAGACAGGTTTACCCAGCAGCCTGGGATGAAAGGCAACAATTGCTCAGCCTTTCTAATGGAATTAGTCTTGTCTAGAAAAAAAATACATTGTCTGTGTACATCTGAAGTGTGCAGCACCCTCTCACTGGAGAGTTGAGAAGGAAAAAGGATGGGTAGATGAAAAGACTGATTGAGGGACAAGTCATTAACCACTTTAGGCATGAAGGAAGGGCTGATATGCAGGAACAGTCCACCCTTGTGAAAAATCAGAAAATGTTGAGAAGCCATTAAAGCTGTGAGCTCTAAAACTCGCCTAGCAGAAGCCATGGCTACTAGTATGTTTTCCAAGTGCAGAATGTTAGGGAAGAGGAAGTCTGGTCAGTTTTTCCAACACAAAATTTAGGTCCCAGAGAGGAGGAACAGGTTTCCTGGGAGATCTCATGTGAAGTATGCCTTAAGAAAAGTTTAACCTCTAACCTAGAAGAGAAGGGGGGTGTCAAAGGCAGACATGCAGAAATGGCTGATAAATGGCTGTTAACTAAATAAGCCAGTCCAGCCTTGAGCAGTTCACAAAAGCAAGGACTAGAGGGATAGCCACTGAAAATGGATCTAATCTATTAAAATACCAGATGGGGAACCTCCCATTGGGACAAGTAGGATCTCCTTGTATTAAGTGTCCTGGCCTCCTGCAGGACTAGAAGCACTTCCTCAGAAAAAAAAGGTGTCTGAAAGGAATCAGAAGCCTATCACCCACAAGGTCAGGTTTAGTGTTATCAAACGTGGGTGAGAGACCCTTTGTCTTGTGTGACTAGATCCACCCTGTGAGGTAACTTTTGACGATTGCCCTTGATTAATTGCAGAAAAGGCAACCAATGCTGTCTTGACCAAAAAAAAAAAAGTCACAAACAAGATTTCTAGTTTGTCCTGTATTTTGAGGACTTTCGGAATTAGGGGGAAGGGGGGAATACGTAGAGAAACATCCCCTTCCAAGAGATTGACAGGGTGTCCACCTTCCAAATCAGAGGATGTTGGACTGGCACAGAACTTTGGAAGTTGTCTGTTCAAAGGGGAGGCCAAGAGGAGTACCCCACTTGTGAAGAATGTCCAAAAACACATCCCTGTAGATCCATTCGTGACCTTGTGTCATGTTCCTGCACAGTGTCTGCCTGAACATTTAGAGCTGATGTGATGTAAACCACAGATAAAGTTAACTTTGCTTGAAGAGCAATCTCCCAGGCTTGGCTTGCTAATCTGCGAAGTACATAGAACTTTGTTCCCCCCTGCTGGCTCATATACCAGAACAGTGGTGTTGTCTGAACAGCTTCAATGGACCAAGAAGGCAAAATGACCTGAAGGCTTGAAGGGCCAGGATCAGAGCCCTCATCTAATGCCAATGTGTTGCTTCCTTATGGAGGAAGACCATAGGCCTTAGAGTTTAGGTTTCCCAGGGTTGCCCCGCACCCAGATCTGAAGCATCTGGGAACATTTCCTGAATGGGGGGTAGTGGCTGCAAGGGAAGTCCTGAGTTCGAAGAAATTTGGTGAATCCCCCAATGTAATTCCTTCTTTAAGCAAAGGAGAATTGGAAGGAGAGATTCTAGACAATGAGCATGCTGGGACTGGAGCGTTTTCAAGTACCACTGGAATTTTCACATGTATAGTCTGGCTATGGGTAGCACGGATAATAACCCAAGCCATGAAGCCCAACATCCTGAGGAATTCCCTGGCAGTCAAAGGCAGAGGAAGCAACTTAAGAAAGTCTGCAGAGACTGCACCTTTTGTGAAGGTAGGAAGGCCACCATAAGGGTTTGCCCTTATCCTGCAACCCAGGAAAATCTGGTCCCAAGAGGGAGTTAGGGAAGACGGTTTAGCCAAGGCTGAAACAGACTTTGGAGCAAGGAGATGTTGGTTTGAAGGTTTTGTTGCAAGGTGACTGGATGATCAGCTTGAACAAGCTGGTCATCCAGGTAAGGGTAAATAAGAATCCTGTGAGCTCGCAAAAGGCAATGGCAGGAGCCAAACACTAAACACCCTAGGTGCCGCAGAGTGTCCAAATGGCAAAGCACAGAACTGAAAAGAAGCAAAAGAAAACTAAGAATTTCCTGAACAGAGGATGGATGGGAAAGTGTAAGTATGCATCCCTTATGCCTAATGAAACCAGGTAAGCCTTGAATAACAAGAAAAGCAACAGAGTTTGCAAGGTGAGCATCCTGAAGGAGGGTATCTGAAGGAATGAGAGAGTTGGGACAAATCTAAAATTGGTAACCAAGGGCCATATTTCATGGGAACAAAGAGTATTCTGGAATAGAATTCTTCCACTTTCCAAAGCGGGAACCTCCTGTATGGTTCCTAGAGCCAGTAAGTCTTGAATGAAGAAAAAGGTGGATCTGGTCCTTTGGAGGTTGGGGCATCCCCATGAAGGGAGAAAAGTGAGTCTGCAAAAGGTCATACCTTTTTTGTACCTCTGAGACCAGTCAGCTTTCCCACTTGAAGTAGCCACTTATTTTGGCGATATCTTCTGCAGGAAAAGCCCAACCATTGGAATCCGCTTCAGGGGAGGCATATTCTAGAGGGGAATCTGTGTGGAGTAAACCAGGGATTCATCAAGGGATGAATCATATTCCTCAGAGGCCTCAAGTTCAGCAGATGGAGGATGGGGAAATAGGAAATGCTGGGGTAGGAGGATGCCAAGGTGGAAGGCCAAAATGACAGGAAGGCATTCAAAATCCCTTGAGAAAAAGCTTGCTAGTCTGAGGAAAAAGTACAGTTTTGTACCTACCATAAATGTAGATGTTCGAAGATCCACATTGCTGCAGTCATAACCTGTGGGTAGTCCGCTGTCCTCGGTCGGCCCGAATACCAAAGTGTTAGGCTGGCGTCGGTCATGGTCGCTCAGATCTGATGTCAGTGCATGCGTGGTACTAAAGCGCATGACCGACGCCATATCCTCAGTCTTTCTTGCCCCAGATGTCAGAAGGCCTTAAAAAGAAAGGCCATAGCCAAAAACAGAAGAATACCCAATCACCAAAATAGCAACAATAGATACACCACAAACCACACAGCCACCCCAAACTACAGAGGGAAGGAGGGAGGAATTATTAGACTGCAGCAATGTGGATCTTCGAACATCTACATTTATGGTAGGTACAAAACTGTACTATGTTCTTCATCTCACATTGCTGCAGTCATAACCTGTGGGTAGAATCCCAAAGCAAAGGTAAAGGGAGGTTGGTAAAATCAGATAGCATTAGGAGCTGCTAACATGCCCTGTAAAACTGCAGTGGCAAACCCAGCCCTAGATTTGGAATAAAGAGGAAGATGGTAATGTTTAGAAAAAGTGTGCACTGAACTCCAGGTAGCTGCCTCCAAAATATCCTTAGTAGCTACCCCCCTTAAAAAGCAGTAGAAGTGGCAGTAGCCCTAGTAGAATGAGGTCTGATTCCAGCCGGAACCTCCTTACCATGATGAGAATAACAGAAAACAATGCAATGCCCAATCCACTTAGAAATAGTTTGTTTTGAAACAGGTTTTCCTTGAGATCCCAAGGCAAAAGAAATGAATAACTGTTGGGACTGCCTGAACCCTTTAGTTCTGCTCAAATAATAACGCAACTGCCTGTGAATGTCCAAAGAATGCAAAATTTTCTCCCCCTTATTTTGGGGATCAGCATAAAAAGTAGGCAGATGAATAGATTGGTTTAAGGCCACATTAGAAACAACTTTAGGCATAAAAGTAGGATTAGTCCGTAGTGAGACCCTATCCTTATGAAATATCAGGAAGGGTTCAACTGCCATTAGAGCCTGTAATTCAGATACCCTTCTAGCAAACGTAATGGACCAACAAAAAAGCAGTCTTCCAAGACAAAAACTTCAACTCTGAAGTAGCTGCAGGTTCAAAAGGAGGTAAAGTGAGCTTTTCCAACACAAAATTGAGATCCCAGGAAGGAGTAGGAGCTCTACGTGGGGGTCTTATGTTCTTTGCCCCTCTAAGAAATTGCTTGAACAAAGGGTGAGAGAATAATGGCGGGTCACATTCATAGTGAGCAGAAATGGCTGCAGCATGAACTTTAACAGAGGAGAAAGACAAACCCTTGTCTAATAATTCTGTAAGATACTGAAGTGAAACACTCAAATTAGGCACTGAAACATCAAAACTCTTTGTTTTGCTCCAAAGAAAAAATCTCCTCCATTTATCAGCATAAACCTTCCTTGTACTAGGCAGTCTGACCTCCAAAATGACATTCAAAACTTGTTGAGGAAGCTGCGACCCCCCAGGGTCTAAAACAGAATACGCCAGGCTGTCAGATGCAGGGACTGAATCCTGACATTGCGGAAATGATTGCTTGCCTGGGACAAAAGGTGTGGAATTAATGGCAAAGACCAAGGAGGCTCCTGTACTAAAGTCCTCAGCAGAGGGTACCAATGCTGCTGTGGCCAATCTGGAGCTATCAGAATCATGCAAGGCTTGTCCTGCCTGACCTTTAGGAGCACCTTGGGAAGGAGAGGCAGAGGGGGAAAGGCATAAACGTGAAGGTTGTTCCAACTGAATGATAGAGCATCCACTTTCCAAGCTTTTGGGTGAAACAGCTTTGTGCAAAACTTTGGCAGTTGGTAATTCAGTAGAGAAGCGAACAGATCTATGTCTGGAGTCCCCCATGCCACAGTCAACTGTTGAAAGACATGAGGATCCAATTTCCACTCGTGGGGATCCACCATCTGTCTGCTCAAAACATCTGCTAAGGAGTTCTGTGCTCCTGGCAGAAACCTCGCCTGAAGGGTGAGGTGCAAACTGAGAGCAGTCTCCCACAAAATCATAGCTCGTCTGCAAAGAGGGTGCGAATGGGTACCCCCCTGCTTGTTGATGTACCACATGACTGTTGTGTTGTCTGTCTGAATCAACACTTGTCCTGGGAGAAGTAAATCCTTGAAAGCCATCAATGCAAATTGGACTGCTAACATCTCCTTCATGTTGATATGCAAATGTTGTAGTCTGGCAGGCCACGTGTCTTGAACCCATTTTCCATTGAAGTGCGCTCCCCAGGCCATGTCCGAGGCATCTGTCGTTAAGATCTGACTCGCCTCTGGTCGGGTCACAGAGAGTCCCTTGTTTAGGTGACATTCCTGAGCCCACCACAAAAATTCCCTTTGGATGCAAGGTATCTGAATGACAGTGTCCAAATCGTGGCAGTGTTGAGTCCATACGCTTTTGAGATACCATTGTAGCTTCCTCATATGCAGTTTGGCATTGGGAAGCACCAGAATACAAGATGCCATGAACCCCAAGGCTTGAAGGACTGTCCTTGCAGTCAGCCTGGACCGTAGAGACAATTGTTGGAAGTAAAGGGTAAGATTTCTTTGTTTGTCCGGGGTCAAAAATGCCATCTGAGAAGCTGTATTCAGTCTCACACCCAGAAAGCACATGTCCTGAGAGGGTACTAGACTGGACTTTGTTTCGTTCACAGAATACCCTAGGCACCTTAACACTGCCATAACATACTGTAGATGGTGAAGCAACTCGACTTTGTCTTGAGCCAGAATCAGGCAATCGTCCAAATAAGGATAGATTTGTATTCCCCTTAACCTTAAGAAGGCTATCACCGTGCCAGGACCTTTGTGAACACCCTGGGCGCAGTAGATAAGCCAAAGGGCAATGCAGAGAACTGATAATGTAAAGTCCCAGCCGAAAGCAGGAACCTCCTGCAGCTGGGCCTGATAGGAATGTGAAGGTAAGCCTCTTTGAGATCCAGAGTTACCATCCAGTGATCTTTGCCTAATAGAGGCAGAAGTTGTTGCAAAGTTAACATCTTGAATCTTGGAATGTCCAGGTATGTGTTGAGAATAGACAAATCCAGAATTGGCCTCCAAGTGTTTCCTTTCTTTGGTACAAGAAACAGGCGAGAATAAAATCCTAGGCCTACTGACGGAGGGACCCCCTGGATAGCCCCCATTTTGAGTAGTAAAGAAATCTGTTTGTGAGCCTCCACCTTTTGTTGAGAAGGAACGTCTGGCATGCCTTTGAAAGGAGGCAAGGTGTGAAAATAAAATTTGTAGCCTCGATCTATAATGTCCAACACCCATTTGTCCTGAGTGACTAAAAGCCAATTTTTTCTGAAATGTGCCAACCTTCCTCCCAGAGGAGCTGCCAGACAGGAGGGATCTGGCAGCTGGAGATACAGGTCATTGGGTCTGTTTACGAAAAGGCTGACCCCTGCCCTCACCTGAAGATTGTGCAGGGGAACTCCACGTCCTAGGCCGGAAAGAACCTTGAGCATGAGCTCTGCCCCAACCACGTCTAGATCTGCCCCTAGACTGTAAATCAGTAGAAGGATAAGCCCATCCCTTAGTAGGCCAATTTCTGCTAAACTTAGGGGGCTGCACCTGTAAAAAATCCTTAACTGTTTGCATAGACTTGGCTTTGTCTTCCATTTTCTTCAAAACTGACTCCACAGGAGAACCAAACAGAACTTCAGACTGAAGGGGAGCATCCAAAATTCGAGCTTTAACATGCTCCGACAAATTCTGATCCTTAAGCCAGGCGTGCCTACGAATAACTGATCCAGTGGCAGCCACCCTGGAAGAGGCCTGAAGAGCATCAAAACCACACTGCAAAGAATGCTTACCCACCTGATCAGAGGCATGAACTAAATCCTGCAATTCCTTACACTCAATGCCCTCTGCCAAAGCATCTACAATAGATTTCAACTGACTCAGGAGAAAGTTCTGGTACTTCAGCATATGAAACTGGCAATTCAAAGCCCTCATTGCTAGAGTGGAAGAGGTATACACTTTTTTACCCCACCTATCCAAAGCTCTAGAATCTTTATCCATAGGAACTGGATTCTTTACAGCAGAAGCCCTGACACCCTTAGGTCCCTGGCTAATAGTTTCTGGGTCAGCTCTCGGGCTTTTATACAAATATTTATGAGCCTCAGGCACTCTGTAATACATGTCTGGCTTGACCGGGGCAGGAGGCAAAGAATCAGGATTAAGGGAAGCTTCAGAGAAAACATCCTGAACAACATCCAAAACAGGAGGTATAGCCAAGGGCCTATGCTGTGTTAAAAACAAAAATTCCCTAAGTCTCTTTCTAGAATCTGAGAAATCCTGACCTTCCCACTTAAAATGCTCTCTCATGGAATGCAGGGTTTCAGAAAAAAAAATCCTTTGGGGGGGGAAGCAGAAGGATTAGAATCCTCTAAATCTGAATCAGAATAAGGAGGAAAATCCTGAATGTCTTCAGCCGAAGACTCAGAGTAATCTGAAGAATGCTCCAATCCTTCCACCTCTGGCTCTACCCTAGGCCTCTTATCTGGAGGGGGCAAAGAACCCCTGATTAAGGAAATTAAATCTACTGCCATTTTCAGCATATGCTTTTTAGGTACAGAACCTGCAGAACTAGGGCTGACGCCAGAGGAAGACAAACCAGGCCTGACCTTGGAAGGTACCTTAGAGACAGAAGTAGAAGGCCTAACCACCTTATGCAAAGGAGGGACTACAGAAACCTGAGAGGCCCCCTCAGCCTGACCAGACTCCTGAGAGGCCACATCCTGTAAAACTAAAGGCTCCCCCTGAGACTCAGCTGAAACCTCGGCTGGATCCACAGATTCCACCGTAGTTTCTAAAGAATCGGCGTCTGTAACGGACGACTCATCCTGCTTGGACTTTAACGATTTTTCCTTACGCTTCTTAGCGGTAGCGGGCGTCGGAGGATCCGACGGCATATTGTAATTACACCGCCATCAAGACAAGCCTAGCACAATCTAACCTGCGTTTAATGGTGCGCTTATTAAATCTAGCACAAAAGCGACACCCGACTACGTCGTGCTCAGGCCCCAAGCAAGGAATACAAAGAGAGTGGTAATCCCTATGAGGTATCTGTTTCCCACAAGAAATACAATTATTCACTTTTTCTGACATCCGGAATTAACTGAGGCAAGAAAAGACAAAATATTCTAACGGGTACTTAGCCAACTTGGTCTTCGGTCTGAAACTCAGAATACGAAAATTTCAGGACGCCAAACGGCACTTGCAAAACGCTGCTTCTGCTTCGGACCATGTGGCAAGAAAGACTGAGGATATGGCGTCTGTCATGCGCTTTAGTACCACGGTGTACTGACGTCAGATATGAGCGACCATGACCGACGCCAGCCTAACACTTTGGTATTCGGGCTGACCGAGGACAGCGGACTACCCACAGGTTATGACTGCAGCAATGTGAGATGAAGAACATCTCTAGATTGGGAGACATTTGTTTTCTCTTGAGAGGAAGGTCTACCCTAGGCTGGGAAGGAAGGGCAGGCATAGGCCTAGGCTCTGTAACAGATGTCGCCACAACCTCAACGGAAGTAGCAGCAGAGGTACAGTGAGGAACATTAGGAGTGAGCCGTGGTTCCCCCTTACTATCCAAAACAGACATCTGCAATACCTCTGTGGATATGTTGTAGGAACCCTCCCTAACAGCTTCAAGATCAGTACCTGCTGAAGGAGGATTAGACCTTGTACGTACCTCCAGGCCTTCACTGGCCTCAAGAGGGACATCCAAGTTCTTCAGAGGCTCACCAAACAGACCAGCAGTACCTTCCATACCTTGGACTAGTCGTTTCAGTCTCGGATCCCCAAAGTATAAATCAACAGTGGACAGATGACTACGGAGTGTTTCGGGGATGAACACCTGACAAACAGCTCAGGCCTTATAATTGTGATTGGACCACAGACAAAAAAGACACTGGTCGTGGTGGTCTGTGCGGAATGCGTCTTCCACAGTGGCACTTGCCCTTCTTGGAGGACATTAATCTATAACAAGCATGCAGTAGCAAAAAGCACAAGTGTTTCCCCAATGGGACACTTACCTGAAAAAACTCAGTGATCAAATGGACGGCTGGAAGATGTCGTTTGAACTGGTGGCAGAGAAGTTCTGAAGATAGTACATGCAGATGTCACTTTTGTAACAATGCCTGACTGTTCTACGTGCAACACTGCACATACCTTGCAGTAGCTTGTTTGGTATACTGGCCAGATGTTCAGGTCAGCCAAGCGGAATCTCCCTCATGTTATGAATACCGCAACATAGGAATAGGAGGATATCAAGATGTGATAACAGGGAAGAGAGCATAAAGTTTCTGGCTATTATTGGAATTAGAGAACCCAAGCTGGCAGCTTAAGGTTCAGAAAGTCCAGATGCGTCATGCCTGTTGGGTGAGAAGTTGCCTGCAGCTGGGTCAAGAATCCAAGGTTGATAAACATGAGGCCACAAGAAGTGAAACCAAATCTGTCAAGGCCAAAAGGGGACAATGAGGATGACTGTAGTCTTCAACCTGGCAGCTCTCTGAAGGAACTTCGGAATTAGGGAAATTGGGGGATATGCGTAAAGTAATCCAGGGGGGCCAATAAAGGAGAAGAGGATCCCTCGGCGACTCCCCATGTTGGGTGGGATTAGGGCAAAATACTTACTGCATTTGATTAGGAGAGATGCAAATAGATTGCAGCAAGGCTGGCCTCATTTGTGGAATATTTGTTCCGCACTTTCTGGTTGAGCACCATATGTGAGGTAACAGTATGCACCTTCTCAGCTAGCACACTGGATTTCCCCAGAATATGCATTGCTAAGAGAAAGCGGTTGGAAGATAATGCCCATTGCCACACCCTTAGCACTTCAACTTAGGGGGTATGACCTGGTTCCTCCCTGTCTTTTTATGTACCAAGCTAATGACATTGTCTGCTTGAATTGCAATCATTCCAGACAGGAGAGCATCCTGAAAGGCTTGCAACGCTAAAAGCACTGCTCTTCACTCCAGTATGTTGATATGCAATTTGGTCTCTTCGGGGGGGGGGGGGGGCACATGCATTGAATAATCTTTCCCAGGTAATTCCCCCCCGCCAGTTGGGAAGAGTCTATGATCACTATGACCATGGGCTGCAAGAGAAGAAATGGACAACCCTACAACTGATCCAATTGGATTGACCACATCAGACTTTTCTTGCACAAATTAGTAATTTGTACTGGAGTGGAACAGGGTAGTTTAAGAATCTACCAATGAGATGCCAACATCCACTGCAGAACTCATGTGAAACCTAGCTAGCAAAACAAGGGTTATAGCTGCCACCATTGATCCTAGAGCTTGTATAACCAGGCAAGCAGAGATCATGCTACTAGAAAGTATCTTGTTGATTTGTGACCTTAAAGCTTGAGCTCTGAGAAGGGAGAAGAGAGTATTGTTGACCTTGTGAGTAGTAGTGCTCTTATGACTTCTAGAATTTGAGATGGCTATAGATTTGACTTCTCAATTTATGGTCATTAACCTTGTTTTAGTGTGAATGACTTATTCTTTTGCCATATTGAGTTGATGCCTGATCAGAGTGTTAATGAGCCAGTCGTCCAAGTATGAAAACACACCGAATCCTTGCAGTCTTCAAGTAAGCTGCTACCACTGCCATACATTTGAACACCCTTGGGGTGATGGTGAGGCCAAAGGGCAGTGCTCTAAAGTGATAATGACTGGCTATCCAGAAGCGTAAAAATCTCCTGGATCGCCTATTTTTATATGACAGTAGGCATCCTGCAGATCTGTTGAGCATACCAAGTCATCCTTTTCCAAAAATGTAAAAAATGGACTGAACCGTGACAATCTGGAACTTTTTCTTTCAAATACGTTTACATTGCCGAGATCCAGGACTGGTCTCCAGTCCCCTGTTTTCTTTGGCACTAAAAAGAACCTCGAGCAAGTTCCTGATACTTTCTGGTCTGGAGGGACCTCTTGGATGACCCATTTAGCAGCTTTTGTATTTGAATGGCTGCTTGATCTCCCTGGGGCAGATTTTTCTGGAAACTGGAGGAAGGGAAAAAGGAATTCCATATCCTTTGAATATGATCCTCCGCATCAAAGTATCGTTTACCTCTAGCCAGGCTCTCTGGTGCAGGGACCAATGACCCACGACTGCCTCCAGAGCAGAAAAATCTGGCATCCATTCAGGAGCGCTGGAAGGGTTTGTCAAAGAATGGTTCTCTGGACCCTTGATGCTGAGGTCCACCTCTGCCACAAGGGCTCCATCTATCATTTGAGTTTCCCCTCTGCCTCCAAGGGAAAAACAGTGTGCCCCGTAAAGTTCCTTGCGATTTCTTGAACCACATCTTTCCACATTTGCAATGATTCCCTGAGAAGGATCTTTTTTTTTTTGGGGGGGGGGGGGTGGAAAAAAACACACCCAAGGCAAGAGTGTCTTTCCAGCCTTCTCACACCTGGACAACATATCTTTCACTTTGGGGCCAGATAGACGTATCAAAAGGAGAACTGACTAACCTTAAGACTCTGCAAAGTCACACAAGTGCATCCAGCAGTGTCTCCCGACTGCTACACCTGAACCCAGTGCATTTCAGGTTTTCTACCACATTGGAAATAAGCCTCATGGACGAGTCCGATATCAATGGTAGGGTTGCCAGCTGTGAGGTGACAGTCCAACTCCTCAGACACCTGTTCCTGCAAGGGTACCAGAGTTCAATTATCAGATCCTTTTGTAATACGGTGAAATGTACCAGATAGTTTAGGGACCTCAAGGCGAGGGTCCCTGAAGCACAGACATGCTTCACAATCTGTTCATCACCCATGACTCCTTGTCAGGTGGATGAAAAAAGGAACTTTGTCGGCTAGTTCCTTTCTGGTGGCCGCCTGTACAACCACATCAACAGGGGGGCCCTTGGACCAGAACGGTTAGTCTTCCAGAGGGGATCATAATTTTATCAGGCTTCCTTGGTATGGGTTCAATGGAGTCAGACTCCTTCCATGCCCATGAGACCAATTTGAGGAGCTTGTCAAGAGGTGGAATCACCCAAGTAATAGATGGGCAGTACCAAATGCTTCCAGGAGCACAGATTCCTCAGAGTGCTGGGCTTCCAACCACCTGTTTTAAGATTTAAAGGATGTCTCCTAACGAGATGTCTGCAGGAGGTGATCATGGGGATTCTTTGCCTTCCTCAAAATCTGTCTTAGGTGACAGACTCGGGAGAAGCCAGAGATTTCTTCTTACATGTCCTCTTCAGAGGGACATCTTCAATGAGATAATCTGGGGAGGTATCAGAAGTAGGGCACCCAATTGGATATTTGAGGTTTTAGTACCGGCTATCCCTGTGGGAGGGTTGGTCAAGACTCCAGACAGAGCAAGGGAAGACATGGAACCCCAGGAGGATAGGGCCAACCTTCCAGAGAAGGAATAGGAACCTACATATGAAAGAAGGGCAGTCTAATCCTTAGACCAACCCTGCTCCAAATAAAGTCAACCAGAGGCTGAAGTTGGGAGTCAAAATAACCCTTGCTGAAGCTCCGAGGTGCAGCGATGGCTCCGAAGCCATTGGAGTAGACAAACCTTTGATCTGACTAGGTAGATTTGGCTCAGATCTCTCCAGCTCAGAGCAGAGGAGCTCAGAGCAAACTTGAGATCTGAAGCTATAGTGATCTTCAGACCCAACGGCGATGATTCTGGACAACTTGGATCCAAGGGCTCCAAACCTACAGAGGCAATCAGAGGAGGAAGAGTTAGAGGTGCAGTCAGACATATGGGCTTACTGACCCCAAGTGGGAGGAGCTGAAGCAACAATTGGGAGGCACTGAACCAAAGTCAGTCTTACTACCCTCTGCACATCTACAGTGAGGCTCCTAGAACGCGAGACTGCCTGGAGGGATAAGCTGGTCTATAAAGGAAAAGAGAAGGCACCCTCTATAGGGAAGAGCCCAGAAATGAGGAGCATCTTGTCCTAGGAAATGTCCAGTATTCTAGGAGGATCGGAAGCCTTCGGAGCTGATGAATCCTTTGTTTTTGGAGACTTCCAATATGAAGAAGCCATCCGTTAAAGTATTTTTGACCCTTGTCTGATCTGAGGGGATCTGATCAGACAACTTAATTTTTTTTCTTAGGTGGATCCATAGAAACTGTTGGGTCCAAAGGCCTTTTTGATATTTTCTCTGACGTATTCAAGGAAGCAAAAGAGAAGCTCAAATGACTGAGGCAACTTTGACATTTCTCCAGAGATGGCATCACCAAAAGGCCTTCCAAGATTAATTTTTGCATTCAACCACTGCTCAGGGGTTGAAGGCATACTGCACAATTCTTGTCAGAGGAACCATCTGTCCACATTTTCCACATTTCTTGAAATTAGCTGGTGTTCTCTTTCAGCCATGATAGCAGTTATATGACTGTACACAAACTGTAAACACTACAACAAAATGAAACAAAAAATGGTCTTATTTTATATACACACACACATATATATATATATATATATATATATATATATATATATATATATATATATATATATATATATATATAATATATGTATATAATATATACATATATATTATATATTTATATATACACGTGTGTGTGTGTGTGTATATATATATATATATATATATATATATATATATATAGAGAGAGAGAGAAACATATACATATATAGAGACATATATATATATATATATATATATATATATATATACACACACACACACACACACACACACACACACACATATATATATATATATATATATAATAATCTCTGACAAGAAAAACTTCTACTGTAACCTCCAGGAAACACATATTAACAACCCTAAACAGTTCTGGTCATCAGTAAATAGACTTCTTTCCCCAGGAACTGCGAAAACTCCTTCCCCTCTAAATGCTGACCCAGAAACCCCTCTCCAGACTGCCAATGCTTTCAACTCTTTTTTCTCTGAAACTATTCAAACCCTAGCCAAACAAATGAACACTAACTCCTCTCATATACCACCTAACAGAACTACCTCTTCCCTCAATTTCGCTAAAACCTATATCTACCTCTTTCATCTTCAAACTCATTCACAAACTTAAACCCTGCACCCCTTCTGCTGACAAGCTCCCTTCTCTTTTCCTTCAGAAAGCTGCTAAAGAAATTGCTTATCCTATTTCCTTACTCATCAACAGAACTATCCAAGAAGGAACCATCCCTGATATATGGAAAGTCTCCTATATTATACCACTTCATAAAGGTGGAAACTCCCTTGACCTTTCCAACTTTAGACCAATTGCCCTTCTTTCACCCCTTGCAAAATAATGGAAAATGTATTCACCAGCAACTGGTACACCACCTCTCCCTCCACAACATAATAGCAAACTGCCAGCATGGTTTTAGACCCCATCATAGTACCACCACTGCCCTTCTCTCCTTTATAGATACTATCAACAAAAATCGAAACAACCATTCTCTCTCCTCCGCTCTTTTCATTGATCTCTCAAAAGCTTTCGACATGGTTAACCACTCTCTCAATCAATATTCTCGAATCTCTTCCTTGTGATAAACTAGCCACAAATTGGTTTAAATCTTACCTTAACAACAGACAACAAGCAGTAATTTGGGAAAATCACATCTCTTCTCTCTTGCCCATTTCCATCGGAGTTCCCCAGGGCTCCATTCTAGGTCCACTTCTGTTCACCCTCTTTATAAACGATCTTCAGACTGCTATACAACAAGCTACCTGCATACAATATGCAGATGATTCTACCCTTATCTGCTCCGCACCTTCTTCTACTGAACTGACCTCCTTAACACAAAATACCTTTAACAAAGTAGAAACTTGGTTTTCTAAACGGTTTCTCCTACTAAATGCAAAAAAAAACTAAACTCCTCCTCTTCTCCCCCACCTCTCAGTCCCCCCCTTTAAACTTTACCATTTCTTCTAATAATGGCACTATCAACTCGCCTGATCCAACTACTAAACTTCTTGGAATAACCATTGACAATCATCTTTCCTTCGATCAGCACATAAACAACACCATCAAGGTTGTTAACAAAAATTGGATCCCTATATCGTATTAAACCTTTTCTAACCCCAGCAACAAGAACCAAATGTGCTCAAACCCATCTCCTATCTACTCTCCTATATGCTTCTCCCATTTATACCAACCTCAAGAAAAACAATCTTAAACTTGAAACTTGCTATAATAACATAGCACGTTTAGCCACTAGTAACCTCTTTAGGACTCACCACTGTATAAATCTAAAGCAACTTGGCTGGCTCGAATTTCAAAACTACCTAAAAATTCCTCAACTCACTATAGCTCACAACATATTACACCTACCTGACAACACCCCTATACTCTCTCAACTCCTAATCCCAGATAATAATCTGAACTCGCTCCTCTAGTAAACATATGACTAAATCAATAAAGGCAAACAACACAGCAGGTTGTTCTCTTTTCACTAACACTATAGGTAAATGCTGGAATCTCTTTACCTTGTGACATAACTTTGACTACATCCCTGCCTCAATTCAAACAGAAAATTAAACTGTACTACCTAAATCATTGGCTTTGTTCCTGCAGTACACCAGGCTAACCTTTTTCTTTCTCATACTACATCTCTCATTCACTCTTCCTATTAGTATCTGTCTTATTTCTTCTCCTTTTACAGTACTAATCGACCTAGGTACATTCTATGTAAAATTGCTAATATGGTATTAACTGCTCATCGAAATGTGCTTCTCCTGAATCTATCTTGCATTCTGTGTGATGTTATGATTTTCTAATTTGTTACTTATAAACATTTGTAATATTTTGTAATGTACTTAGTATTTAGTGGAGCTTTTCTCCTCGGGCCTCTGCTGAAAATGGACATGTATCCAGCCAGACTAGCCCGGTCAACAAATGTAAAATAAATAAATAAATAAAATAAATGTATGAGACACACATATATATATATATATATATACATATATATATATATATATATATATATGAGACACATATATATATGTATGAGATACACACACACACACACACACATATATATATATATATATATATATATATATATATGAGACACACACACATATATATATATATATATATATATATATATATGTATGAGACACACACACACATATATATATATATGTATGAGACACACACACACACATATATATATATATATATATATATGTATGAGACACACACACATACATATATATATATATATATGTATGAGACACACACACACATACATATATATATATATGTATGAGACACACACACACACATATATATATATGTATGAGACACACACACACACACACACACACATATATATATATGTATGAGACACACACACACACACACACACATATATATATGTATGAGACACACACACACACACATATATATATATATATGGACACACACACACACATATATATATATGGACACACACACACACACATATATATATATATGTATGAGACACACACACACACATATATATATATATGTAGACACACACACACACATATATATATATATGTATGAGACACACATATATATATATATATATATATATATATATATATATATATATAGTACTAAGGCTACGATAAACGTAGAAGGTAAGGGAGAGAAAAGCAGAGAAAGATACTAACTGATAACAGAGTACAGTAGTACAAAAGGAGAACATTTAAGATTTAAGAAATTAAAGGTAGAAAACAAAAACAATTAACACTTATCGATCCCAGTAACTCAAGAGTCAACCTCATCTTTCACCCAATGGCAGCAAACGAGATCTGAGGTAATGGGGAGGGTGCACTGTGGCCAAGAAAGAACCTAGTGTGTTCTGGATTGCCACAAGCTTTTACAGCAGCCTAGTTGGATCAGACACCGCAGATCAAAACCCATCAGTCTAAGATGGAATGAAGATTGACATCAGACTAAAGGTTTTGTAAAAAAGAACTAGAAAACAGTTCCACATCTTGTTGCTGGGTGTAATGCACTTAATGGCAAAGGACCTGTATACTGAAATGCATAACAATGTGGGAAGACTATCGTTTACACAATCCCCAATGCGACAATACTGAAGTAGCTGAGAAACACTGGAAACACAAATGACACAGCAATATAGAGAATGATGTTTATATCACATAGGAGCACCCATTAACAGACAGTTCAAAAATTAGATGCAAGAAAACCAGATCTAGTACTCATGAAAAGAGAACAGAAGTTGCACGGATCATTGAAATTGTTACACCCAGTGATTACTCTGACATGCATAGAGACAGTCAAAACAAGATTTGTGAGCAGAAAGAGGGTAATGTGGAAGGAGGATAACCAGACCGTTCCAGTAGTAGTAGGAGCAATGGATCTCAAAAATGAATTTACAGTCATATTTAGATATCCTACCGATAAATTAAACTCCATATCAACTGCATGAGGGGTCAGTTCTGCACACATTGTGGGTGCTGCAAAGAGCACTTTTGGCTAACAAAGACAAAATACTAATTTCACAAAACTTTAATCATACTTCGACGTAGAATATAAGCAAACTGGCAGAATTCGTTCCAACAAGCACCAAACTCTAGGCACAAAGCAAAAAACTGAATTTAACATAAAAATGAAAGTACAACTCATAAGCGCTTTCGTTTAGCCATTGTAAACTTCATCAGACAAAGGTAAAAGACAAGAAAAACATTTAAATACTGTTAAACTCATTCTGATTGGGCACAGGGAAAAATAGCTAGCTGATTAACAGGAAAAAGAAAGAAAAATGAACCCTTCAGTTATACTCTAGTATATTCTTGAGTATATATTAAACAATGCTATGTATTAAAAACATGTATAAAATTAAAAATTAAAAAAAAACCACAATTGATATTCTAATATTTATACTAAAGAAAGTTGTTGTAAAATTGTTAAGTTGCTAATGCATCCATCAAAACGTTTTCTGTATGCTATTTTATTCCTTTCAAGGGCCTTTAGTTTTAAGACAGGAGTGATGAAGTCCTGTCATTGATACCAGGCCATTTGTCTGCATGCAATATATTCTGCCACCCAAGTTCCTTTAGTTCTAGTAACACCCCCCTCCAAGGTTTTTTGTCACCAATGTCTACATGGTCTATAGTCATGAACCTGAAATTATGGTTAGTGTAGTCATGAATGTGCCTAGCTAGAGCGTTGTTTAAATTGTTTTCTTATGGCATAATCATGTTCATAGATTCTGGTGGTAAGCTCTTTCCTTTTTGCCTATGTAGAACATAGGACAATGGTCGCACATAGCCACATAGACAACAGCCTTTGAGGAACAATGGCATCTCCCTTTAATACTAAAGCACGTTACTTATAGTAAACATAGCACCAGTTTTTACCTTGTAATACCAGTTACAAGAACCACATTTGTGGGTACCCAAGCGTCCTGTTGTATTGTGAACATGCCTATTCCTGAGGAGATCTTTCAAGTTCCTGCCTTTCCTATACGTTATTACTGGTTCGTCACCCAAGAGAGTTCTGATATCCGTATCTTCCATTAAAATGTCCCAATTTTTGTAAATCGACATGAAGCTGTGAAAACAACTTTAGGTGACAGATATTTAAGGAAAGGAATCAGTTGCTCACCTAGTCCTCGAGTTTCTGTGTTCAACAAGTGTCTAGAATAGGAGCTCCAACTATGGGTTTAAAATGACCTGTTATTTTCTCTGATCTCATAAGTTCATTAAGTACATTAAGTAGGCCTAACTGGGTATGCCCTCCATAGAAAGATTTCAAATTTGTGCACTCCAAGATGAAATCTTCCTCCCCACAGATCATGTGGGTAGCTGTAACAAGTTGCCCTTTTACAACTGACCTCTTCAGATGTTTTGGGTGGGAGCTAGTTTAGTGCAAAAAAGAATATTAATAGGCTTCTTTTCTATGTATTCTTCTGGCATACCTTCCATTGTATTTATCTTTCAACAAATGCACATCAAAATAGTCCATGTGGTCCAAGTTAATAACCCAAGTGATTTGTAAAAAGATGGATGTGGTGTTAAGGTATTCTAGAAACTCGTCTAACATGGATGAACCACCTTTCCAAATTAAACTGTGTCATCCTGGTACCTATAACAATTTGATGTAAGAGTAGTAGTAAACTGGAACACAAAGCGTCTCTCCCAGTATGCCATGACCATGTTTGCAAATGCCTCACCACAAGCTGATCCCATGGCCACTCCTGTTTGCAAAAAATATTTGCTGTTAAAGGAGAAATAACTGTTGGTTAAAACAATCTCCAAAAATTCTGCTATTAAATTTATTTTCTCCTGATCCACTGTGTTCATGTAACAAGTCACTAACCCATTCTTTGCCAATGGTTTGGGGGATAACAGTGTACAAATCTGACATCTATTGTGACCAGTATATCATTCACGTTATATGCAGTTCTATTGATCTGATCCAAAAAGGTCCAGGAATCTTTTCTTAAGTTCATGGTCTAAGTATTGAGCGCAAGCCATGGTAATTGAATCCCTTCCATCCATTAAGGGTCTCATAGCGGGATATACGAGACCCTTGTGAATTTTGGGGATACCAAACACTGGAACCCTTGGGGTAATAATGTTTAAGTAGTTGTATAAAAATATCTATTCTCTCCAAAAATGTGCCTGTCAACTGACCATCGATCTTTTTGTATGCAGTATTTAATTGAGGAAAACCTCTCCAATTCAGTGTTGAGTATGCTGAGCATCTTACCAGAATATGTAGAAAAATCCAGGGCTACCACACCACCCCCCTTGTCAAGTTTCATGACTCACATCCTGCTCTTGCAAAAATGACAAGCTTCACGCTCTTCCTGATTGATGTTAACCAATCTGTGGGCTCCCTTATTACTCCTATTCAAATTATAAAGGTCCAGTTCATACAATTTTTCATATATTGCAAGCTTGGGATGTAAGGGGGGGGGGGGGGTTGTATGTGGAACTAATTCTAAAGATGTCACTACTTTGTGTATCTATCGGCAGTTCAGTCTCATAATAAATTCAAGTTCAACCTTAAGTACATTTTAAAATCAATTACGGTGTCGATAGCATTGAACTTTTTGGTGGGAACAAAAGTCATTCCTTTTAAAAGTAAACGAGCTGTAGTCTCATCTATACATAACTTAGAATAATTGTAAACAGCAAAATCCTTTTGATGGTTAAAGACAACAGTGCAAGTTACACTGACTTGCATAGAGAGAGACAGTCAAAACAGGATTTGCGAGCAGAAAGGATCTGATAAAAATGAATTTACAGTCATATTTAGATATCCTACCGATAAATGAAACTCCATATGAATTACATGAGGAGTCAGTTCTGTGTATATTGTGGGTGCTGCAAAGAGCACTTCTGGCTAACAGACTGAAAGAATACTAATTTCACAAAACTTATACTTAGACTTGGGAATGGGGATCATTACTATCAAAGTATCAGAAACCCAAAAGACTTGACAAAATTAAACCAAATGAAGAGGCACAAATGCAAAGTGCTGAAGAGAAAATAAGGGAGTACCTGGATAATGTGCATTAGTTTAGAAAGACTGCTGTTAATCTACTTTTTTGATAAAAGTTCCAGAGCACAAAAGCATTTGCCACAATGACTTAGGCAACAGAAACGGATGTTGCCAAGTTAGGGAGATTACAAGAAAACTAACCAGAGATCTTGTAGCGAAGACATTTTGGAAATGTTATGAAAACTTGTACAAGGCAGACAGGAGGGGAAATCATGAAAAAGCACAAACAAAAGTATTTATGGACTTTAATATGCAAGGTTAGAGGTACACGAGGTTTGACAACTAGCAGTAAAGACAAGAGATAAGATACAAACTGGGATGTATAAACTTTCTACCAGAAAGTCTCCAGGAATAAATGGTATTCTGGTGGAAGTTTGGAAGCTAGGAAAGAAGCGATAAAGATACTGAAAGTTTTAACAGTATTTTAATATGAGGGGAAGCACCAACATCCTGGAAAAAAGCTGTAGTGGCTGTAATACCTAAAAACAGTAAAGACCCATCTGATCCAGTTTTATATAGGCTCATTTCAGTTGTAAATCACAAATAGAAAAAAGTGCTCAATGGCTAAAAGCATGGCAAAGGTAATGCCAAAATTGATGGATATGGACCAATGTGTTTCTGTGGACGGGTGACATTAACAGAACAATGGAGACCCAGAAGGCAGAATGCAAGAAAATACCACTTTTACTGGTAGGTCTTGATGCAGAGAAACCAGAGTAAGCTGGGACTTTGAGTAAGGCAATGCAGGCCTTTGCATTTTCTGATACAAAGATTAATTAGAAGGCTATATGAGGGATTGGAGGCAAAAATAAAAATGTGAGGGGTCCTCTCTGATTTAAGTTATGTCTCAACAGACCAGGCAGGGATGACCCCTTTTCCCCCTCTGTTAGTGTTATATTTGGAACTACTGGCAAATAAGGGATTCAAATTCAAGGATATAATTTAGTTTTGTTTACTAGGAAGTTCCAATTGGAGGTACAGACAACCGTAGCAAAGTCAGCAAGTGATTTGGCAGGAAGCAGAACTTAAAAATAGTTATATGAAACATAGGGTAGACTGAGGCAGAGCGCTTATACAGACCTGCATTAAAGAAAACAGATAGTGGTAGTTATATGGGAAATGGAAGTTTTTTAAGAGAAGTAGGTATAGGGTGGAGTAGCAGTCTGTAGAACAGTGTAATTGGCCATTGTGGAGAATATACCGTGAGATTTCTTGGTGATAGATATAAAGTTACACACAAGATTATGGTACAGAAAGGTGAAGTAAAAGGGAGAGGGTACTGCATGACCACAACCAGTTATTTAGCAGGTGTTTCTTTAGTGATGTTTTAAAGACATGCAGTTTGTCTACCAGTCTTATTTCCGGGGAATTAAGTTCCAGATTGTTTGGTTAGAGTACAGCAAGTCTACTGTGCTATTTGATTTTGTGATGTATAGAAAAGTTTTGTTGTTGGATCATAGGGCTCTATTAGCAGTATAGGGTTGTAGTAGTCCTTTTAGAGATGGGCATTTTCCTGTTAAGTTTATTAGTTTATGGTTTGTAATAAGCTGATGGTAGTTGAGGTTTTTAACTTCTAGCCAGTTGAGGGTTTTTAGTTCTATGCAGTGGTGGTTCTTTTAGGATAATTTGTAGCAGACTTTCCAATTCTGTTACAGCCTGTTACTAGTTTATTTTGATGGTCAAGATTTGTAAAGATGGGTGAAACAGAATAGGGATGAAGTATGCAGTCTTGTGCTATATTTTTTCTGGAGTTATTAGTGAGGAATTTCCTGGTGCTGTAGAGGGGATCCCAGTTTCCAGCTTCTTTTTTGATGGCTAGGAGTAGGTGTTGATCAGAGATATTCAGATGAGATGATAAAGCTGCAAAAATCCGAGGTCAAAATGAAGAAGACTGGCTGACAGACTACTCAGGAAGAGATGTTTTAAAAAACAGAATTAGAGGACAGAGCACATAGGAAACCTGAGATTTTCAGCTATACCCGAGAAGCTGGAAGAAACTGACTGCATTAATTTTACGAAAGCACAAATAAGCAACTGGACTGGTATTCCAAAGCAGGAACTGTCACTTGAACAGACACAATGTGTGTGTACTCCAAATCTAGCCAAGGCACATTGTGTGTATACTCCAAAACTAGCCATAAGAAAGCAACCTTGACCTAGAATAGTAAGGATGCAATCCTACCAGCAAAAGGAGTTGATGCTAACAAAACTGTGGAAGGAGGACAAAATACTGGAAGTGGGAGATTGAGTAATCTTTCTCCGCAAACACTATGTACACCAGGCAAGAGAGAAGTACATTCATTCCACTATTCAGAAAATTGTCAAGATGCAGGTGTGAAATTCAAACTGCTGTATCCAGCCATCAAAGGTATTCTTCCCTGGAGGAACAAAATAATTTTTTTGACGAAATGCATGCTAAAGAGGAAATACAAAAGTCAAACAAAAATTGAGCTGTGAAACTAAAGGTGAATCTGCTTCTTGCTCTTCTGGTAAAGTCCACAGAGAGACTGCACCTGTGAAATCTTTTCCAGAACGACAAATGTTGGAGAAAAGGGAGTACTAGAGTTCACTAGAAGAATCAAGAGCACTTTGGAAATGAAGAGACTGGATTTGGGTGAACAGTAATAAAATCAGTAACAATGTGGGATTACAATCTAATAATTATATTTGTGACATAACAGAAGAAAATCTGGAAATACTGGACTTTTCAAAATTTGTTTGATGTGTGGGGTACTCTAAAGTACATGCCCTACTTCATGTCATGAATGTTTGGAAAAATGCTTTGGGGAGGGGATGAGAAGGGAGAAATGCTAAGTAAAGAAAACATTTTCTTAATAGTACTCAATTTGTGGTGCATGGTTTCCTTTGCATGCTAAATGCAATGGGGATTGCAAAAAGGTTATGTATTCACAATAACGTTCTAAGTTTGTTGTCCATCTCACCTTCATTCTTTACTGGTTGGGTACGGAAAAGATTAGCTTTTGTATAGGCTAAGTCAGAACCGATAAAGGACTTCCACCGTTCATGGCTGTAGTTCTATCCCATCATGCTTAGGGAAGATTACCCAGAACCTGTTTGCAGATATTAGACCTACTTGTCAAACTATTTACATGTCTAAAACAGACTAATGAAGAGTTAGAGAACATTATATTCCAATCAGAACTGCTCGGTCCTCCAGGAGAGAAAGGCTGGGGGGAAGGAGGGTGGGATGCAAGAAAGAAGAAGAGATGGACAACAAACATGGAATGTTATGCAGAGTACATAACTTCTTTATGTTTTGTCCCATCTCGCTTTCATTCTTCACCGTTTGAGACAGCGTCCCTAGCACCATCTTTCTTGGGTGTCTCAAGGGAAAATACTCTTTAGAACAGTGGACGCAAAGGAGGCCCTGTTCCTGGAGAGCAAATCCACTACTTTGTAATGAATGATGAAGGTATGAGGATTTACCTATGTTGCTGCTGCACAAAAAAAATCCATAGGTAGCCTCACCAGAAAGGCAGATGTGGTTGCTACAGCCATTTTAGAGCAACCTTTTACCTTTCCTGGAAGTTCTGTTTTTAATTTTGTAACTAAGTTAAAGTAACAATCTGTAAGCACTTTTGAAAGTGACCTTAGATATGGGAGCACCTTTGTCTGTCTGAAAATGATGCAAATAACTGGTCCGATTTCCTGAAATCCTTGTACTCTGTCCTGTTGCCATAGTGGGGGGAAAAAATGGCAAGTCAATGGATCGATCCAAATAAGATGAGCACACCTTGGGTAGGAAGGAAGGGTTTATTCGCAGAGAAACTCTGCCCTTGTGAAATACCATGTAAGGGGGCTGTATTGACGATGCTTGAAGTTCTGATACCAGTCTAGCAGACATGATAGCCACCAGAAAGGTGGTCTTCCACGTTAAGAACTTTAGGTAACAGGATGATGCAGGTTCAAAGGGGAGAAGTATCAAACTGGATAAAACAAAAGTTTAGGTACCATGGTGCTGGGGGTTCTTTGGCCAGAGGCCTGAGTAAGAAGATACTATTCAGGAAAGCTTTGCAAATCCCGTGGGAAATGAGTTTTAGTCCCATTTCTTCGATATGGTAGTTAGATATGGCCGCTAATTGAACCCTAATAGTAGCCATAGATGCATCCTCATTAAAAAGCTTTGCCAGAAGGTCTAATACAGATGTTATAGGGGCAGTGTAAGGATCAATGTGGTTGTTGAAAGCACAATGGGAAAAATCTTTTCCATTTGCTTGAATAAAATTTCCTGGTTGAAGCCTTAAGAGACTAAATCAAAATATATACGTTTCACCGCAGGGGAAATTGTCAGGAAGCCTGACTGTGTGGAACTGAAGCAGCCAAGAGGTAAACGTGAGGGTTTGAATTGAGAGATGGAGCGTCCCAGAGGTTTGAAGAGATGTTGCGTCCCACAGGAATGAGTGAGGAGATCTGGAACTGGGTTCAAAATCCAAGGCTCCTCCTGCAGATGGGGTCAAAGGGGAACCAAATTTAACAAAGCCAGTATGGGGCGATGAGCATCAAATTCCTTCACAATGAGCTGGCTTTCTGAAGAACTTTGGGAATCAAGGGAAAGGGTGGAAAGCGTAGAGGTGACTCTGGGGGGGGCAATGTACAAGTGTGTCCCTTGGTGACTCCAGCTGGGGTCACAACAGCATTCATGGACGTGGAGAAGAGATTGCAGGAAGGCTGGCCCCACTTTCGGAAGATCTTTCCCACTACTTCTGACTTTAGGGACTACTCGTGAGGCATCAGAATACAGTTTGTCCGCTATCACGTTGCATTTCCCCAGGATGTGCATTGCTATCAGTAAACAGTAAAAATAGTAAAAGTTGGGAGGGTGGCCTAATGGTTAAGGTGTTGCCTTACAAACATAAGGTGCAGGGTTCGAGTCTCACAAGGGATAATTGGCTAGGCTTACAATGGCTCGCAAGGGCAGTTAGCCTAGTACTAACCTATGAACCTATAAATGCCGGGAAGAGACTGCCCACTGCCATACTCTTAGGACCTCGACACAGGGAGTAAGACATGGTTCCTCCTTGTTTATGTACCACACAGCTGACATGTCAGTCTGCATCACAATCATTCCTATCAGAAGGGAGCCTTGGAAAGCTTCCAACTCTAGAAGCACAGCTATCATCTCTAGAACGTTGATATGCAACTGGGTCTCATGATCTTGCCAAGCGCCCTGTACTGTCTTTCCCAGATAATGCCCCCCCCCCCCCAACTGTTGTGGAAAAACAAATGGCCTACAGTCACCCAAGTGGAATGAAGCCACCAACGAAGGTCTTTCTTGCAGCATTCTGTAATTACTTGGCGAGACATCGGTAGCTCCTGCATGGACCACTGAGTGAAAAGCAGCCAATGCAAAATTCTCATGTGCAGACGAGCTAATGCTATCAATGCTATCATGCTGCCGCCATGGCACCCAAAACTTTTAGAACAACCTTTGTTTGCACTTTCTTGGTCAGAAGATTTTTTTTTACTTTAAGTAGGGTTTGAATCCTTTCGGGGGGAAGCTTGGCCAACATTTTGTATCCAAGTCTGCCCTTATAAAGACGATATGCTGTGATGGCAACAAGGCAGACTTTTCAAAATTTACTGTTATCCCTAGGTGAGAGCTAAAGTGAATGGTGTCTTGCTCTGTTCTCAGGAGTGCTGGAAGGGCTCACTAAGCAAGGAGTCCTGTCACCCTGATCCTGCGGATCCACTCTGCCGCATGGTCCGAGTCTTTCATTGTTACTTCCCCCTCTGCCCCTGAGGGAAGAATCACCACGTGTGCCCGGGAAAACTCTGATTTTAAAAACCACATTTTTCCCACCTTCTGACCTTTGGAATAATGTCAGGTAGGTAGGGACAAAGACTCCAATGGCTGTGAGTCTTTCCTTCCTGTTCACACCTAGTTAGGTGTCTCTAACTTTTGGCCCAAATAAGGACAATCCATCAAAAGGGGTGTTAATAAAGGAAGACTTAAAGGGTTCTGTGAAATCACATAAGCACATCCAGGAATGTCTACTTAATGAAATTCCTGTAAATGCTGTCCTACTCGCTCCATCAGTTGCAAAAGAAATGAGCCTCATGGAGTTTACCACAGAATTTAAGGTGGAGAGCTGGGAGGAAACCTTATCAAAACCCCCTGCAGCTACAGAACCTTGGAGGGTATCTCCTTGCTCCTTCAAGGGATCCATCTGAAGCCTAGTGAAACGGGTCGGGTAGTTCAGTGACCTGAAAACAAGAGACGCTGAAGAAAAAGTACAGTTGTGTACACTTACCATAAATGTAGATGTTAGAGTGTATTCACTGTTGCAGTCATTACATTTGGGGTAATTTGCTGGCAGGTTGCCCTCAGTCAGCCTGAACGGTCTTTGGTCCTGCATTGGTTGCTGTCTCCTCTTCCATGACATCAGGGGTATAAAACATGCAGACACCATTTTAATACATTTATGGTAAGTGTACACAACTGTGCCATGTTCTTAGTGTTTCACTGGTGCAGTCATTACATTTGGGTAGAATCCCAAAGCTATGGATGGCAGAATGGAACTATACAGCATTAGGAGCAGCTATAAGGCCCTGCAGGACAAAACTGGCAAAGCCTGCCCTGGATTTAGAAAATAGGTAAATGGTAATGTTTGGTGAAAGTATGAACTGAGCTCCAACTAGCAGCTTCTAGAATGTCTCTGGTAGGAACTCCTCTGAGAAAAGCTGCAGAAGTAGATGCAGCCCTGGTGGAATGGGATCTGATCCCCTTGGGGACAGTTTTACCATGGTGCATGTAGCAGAAACTAATACAATGGCTTATCCATTTTGAAATAGTCTGCTTTGAATTAGCCTTCCCCTCTGTCCCTGCAGCAAATGCCACCAGTAGTTGCTCAGCCTTTTAGAGGTTTTGTCCTGTTAAAGTAGAATCTTGGTTGTCTGTGTACATCCAATGAATGTAGAATCCGCTCCCCCTTGTTCTGCGGATTTGGGAAAAAAGTTGGCAGATGAATGGTTTGGTTAAAAGCCACACTGGATACCACCTTAGGCATAAAGGATGGATTGGCCCAGAGGGCCACCCTGTCCGGATAAAAGATAATGAAAGGTTCCACTGTCATGAGAGCCTGTAGTTCTGAAATCCTTCTAGCTGAAGTGACTGCTAAAAGAAAGGCAGTCTTCCAAGAAAGAAATTTTATGTCTGCAGTAGCAGCTGGTTCAAGAGGAGGAAGGTGAGTTTTCCCAGCACAAAACTGAAGTCCCATGCAGGAGTTGGTGTTCTCCTGGGAGGTCTCAATTTTGGCCCCTCTGAGGTACTGCTTTAGCAGGGGATGAGAAAAGAGAGGAGGCTCTGTGTTGTAATGAGCCGAGATGGCAGAAGCATGGATTTTTAAAGAAAAAGATAGGCCCTTGTGAAGCATCTCAGTTAAATATTGCAGAATCTGAGGAATATTGGCGACTGTTGTGTTTATTCCTTGTGCTTGGTTCCAGGTACAGAATCTCTTCCATTTATCATAAGATTTTCTAGTACTAGGCCTTCTAGCCTCCAAAATGACATCCATCACAGGTTTACTGAGAGATGTGACTGATGAAATTAGTTGATTAGCCATGCTGCAAGATTCAGAGTTTGGAGCAGAGTGTGCAGAATTTGACAGTTCTGCTGAGACAATAGTTGCTGTCTGAGGGCAAGTACCACGGAGGAAGGTGTGACATATTCCTTAGAAGCGGGTACCAGTGTTGGTGAGGCCAGTCTGGAGCAATCAGAATCATTTTTGTTTTTTCCTGTCCGACTTAGTAAAACCTTGGAGAGCAGAGGCAGAGGGGGAAAAGGCATAGATTGATAGAGCATCCACTTTCCAAGCTTTTTTGTGATGAATTCTTGTGCAGAATTTGTCTAACAGTTTTGGGGATAGGCAAAAAGATCTATGTCTGGGCACCCCCATTTTCATGTCAACATGCTGAAGATTTCTGGATCCAGTTTCCATTCGTGTGGGTCCATAAGATTTCTTAGTTCGTCTGCCAGAGTATTTTGCTTTCCTGGCAGGAATTGAGCTTGTAGATGTATTTGGTATGTCAAGGCTGTGTTCCACAAGGCCATGGCTAGTCTGCAAAGAGGGTAAGAGTGGGTACCCGCCTGCTTGTTTATTTATCACATAACTGTGGTGTTCAGTCTATCAGCAGTTGTCCTGAATGAAGCAAGTCCCTGAAGACTGCCATTTCTGTACAGCTAGCATTTCTTTCTGGTTGATATGTAGGGTGCATTTGATTTGGGCTCCATTCGCCCTGAATGCATCTCCCTGCCAGATGGACCGCCCAAGCATAGTCTGGTGTCTGTAGCCAGGGTTTGGGTGGCAGGGGGTAGAATGAATGACAGTCCCTTGTTTTGGTGACAGGCCTCTGCCCACCATAGGAACTCCTATTGCAGGGCAAGGAATGAGAGGAATCCTTGTTTCCAGGCTGTGACAATGTTGACACTAACCTTTTTAGGCATCATTGAGGTTGCCTCATATGCAGTCTTGCATATGGAATTAGTAGAATGCAGGATGCCATGAACCCCAAAGCCTGCAGAATTTGTCTTTCAGATAGCTGGGTTTTTGTGGCCACTTGATGTTATCAATTGAATTTGTTTGTCTGGCGTGAGGTAAGCCATCTGGGCAGTTGTATTCAAGCTTGCACCCAGGAATGTAATTATTTGACAGGGTACCAGCTGTGATTTCTTTTCATTTATGGTGCACCCTAGGCATGTTAGAAGCCTTTTTACAAAACGCCAGATGTTAGAGTGTCCTTGTTTTCTGCCTGAATTAGACAATCATCCAGATAAGGATAAATTTGAATGTGTCTGCAAAATGCAATCACTGGTGCCAGGCACTTTGTGAAAACCCTGGGCGCAGTAGATGAGCCAAAGGGCAGTGCAGAGAACTGGTAATGCAAATAGCCTGCTTTGAAGCAGCTGTATCTTCTGCAAGATTCCCTGATTGGGATATGCAAGTAAGCCTCTTAAGTCTAGAGTTACCAACCAGGCATCCTTGCCTAGCATAGGCAGTAACTGTTGTAGAGTCAGCATCTTGAATTTTGGAATGTCTAGGAAGGTATTTAGAATGGATAAGTCCAGAATTGGACGCCATGATGCGTCTTTTCTGGGTACCAGGAAAAGTCTTGAATAAAAACCTTGTCCTTTCCTTTTCTGGTACTGGTTGAATAGCCCCCATATCCATGAGACACATGACTTGTTTCTGGGCCTCTGTTCACCGATTTGGAGGCACATCTGGCCATCCGTTTGGAACTGGCAATGTGTGGAAATGAAATCTGTATCCCTGGAACACTACTTAAGACCCACTTGTCCTGGGTAATTAGATGCCAATTTTGAGCAAAGTGCTAGTCCCCCCCCCCCCCCAAAGGGGCTGCCAAAAGATAAGTGCTTGGAAATGGCAGAGGAAAGCCATTGAGACTGTTTACCATAGGGGGTGCTTTGCTACTTCCAGATTTGGAGGTGGAGGCACCCCATTGTTTTGTCCTGCAAGTTCCTTGTGACTGAAACCTGGAGCCTTTTGAGTTTCTGGGTTTGACCTGAGCTGCTCTGTTGGGTACTGGAAAGGACCAATTCCTAGTAGGCCAGTGCCTACTGAACCTGGGTGGCTGCACTTGCAAGAAATCTTATAGTTTGCATAGATTTAGCTTTGTCTTCCATCTTTTTCAAAACTACTTCTGCCTTACCAAACAGACCGTCTTGTTGTAAAGGAGCATGCAACAATTTAGCTTTAACATGATCAGGCAGATTTTGCTCTTTGAGCCAAGCATGCCTCATCACAGATCCAGCTACGGTGGCCCTGCAAGAGGCCTCCAAGGAATCAAAACCACATTGCAAAGTACGCTTTCCAACTTGTTCAGCTGAATGCAATAAATCCTGTAACTATTTTCTACACAATCAGAAATCAACATTTTCTGTAAGTAAGCCCATGACATGCTGTTGATATTTAAGCATATGAAATTTACAGTTTAAAGCCCTGATTGCCAGGGTTGCAGACATATAAACCTTCTTACCCTATCTATCCAGTGCCCTGGAATCTATCAGAAGGGGTAAGATTTTTAGCAGTAGAAGCCTTAACACCCTTGGGACCCTGAGAAATTGTTTCAGGGTCAGCGGTAGGAGTTTTGAAAAGAAACTTGTGGGAGTCAGGAACCCTGTAATATCTGTCTGGCTTACTAGCAGCCAGAGGCAGGGAATCAGGAGTCATGCTGGATTCTGAGAAAACAGCAACAATGTCTAAAACTGGAGGTATAGCCAAAGGCCTATGCTGAGGAAGAAGGAAATCCCCAAGCCTTTTTTTAGATTCTGAAAAATCCTGACTCTCCCAATGAAAATGTTCCCTTAAGAGATCCAACGTTTCTCCAAAAGAAAAATCCTCAGGAGAAGCAGAAGGGATGGTTTCTTCTGCATCAGAATCCTCATAAGGGGGAATAGAAAATTCCTGATCAGAAGAGGAATTTGAAGAAATGGAAACATAATCTGAAGATTCATAATCAGTGCCTTGCCTAGGCCTCTTAGCAGGAGGGGGTTGGGAACCCCTGATAAAGGCAATTAAATCCTCAGCCATTTTGATGATTTGTTTTTTTAGGCATAGGGGCCTGAACATGTGGCTCATGCGTCATTTTAGACACAGAAGTTGGTTTTAGCCTGGTTTTTGATAATGGCGTCAGTTTAATATACAAATCTTTAAGCCTGAAAACACCATCAGAAGCCGGCGCCTGCTCAGCGGCTCCGGACCCATCCATCCAAGGGACAGACATCCGCAGGTTCAATACTTAAAGAATCTTGTGGCATACCGGACTCAGAATGGGTCTCGGTAGAGACATGCGAATAAAAAGTAGTGGGCATCAGGGGCTGCGAAAGCACATCACCGAGTACCGGTGACTGGCTTAGGAGAAGCTTTGTCGGTTTACCTCCGTCTTTCTTTGCGTTTTTTGTGAATTTCAGTAGTCTGATTGCTAACAGATGACATTTCAGGATAGTTAAATCTTGAGCCAAAGTATTTAGAAGCAAAAATATATGGACGCTTAGTGCATTGGTTAAATTTAGCACAGGCTGTACCATGCATCTTGGCATGACTAACCTTTTTTTGGTTAACTTTAGCCTGTCTGTGCAACTATCAACTTAGAACTTGCGTTTAGGAAGCAAAACCTTCAATATTTGAAGATGTGCAAAGTTGTGTGTTAAGTTAATAGGTTTTAGGAGTTTTTTTTTTGGGGGGGGGGGGGGCTGTTCGAGGAAGTTAAAAAAACAGTTACGCACGATAAGGCATAGGCACAAGTAGATAGGACAAGAAACTGTTTAACACACCAACCTACCGAACAGTACATACATGTAACCATATCTCAACTGTACAGATTTTCGAAGAAAGTCCAAGATTTTTGCCTCAAAATTTGTGGTTTTCTGGCAAATCACTATCTGTGGAATGAAATCAATAATGACATACATTTGAGGTTAAGATGTCATATCCTTTAGAAAATGCATTTTAACACAAACCCTGTTACTCTAGCTACTTTAAGTTTATAAGAGCAATATTTAAAATCTGTTTATTTTTGGGCCTCCGTCCTCCCATAATGTAAGCCTTTGTCCAGATGTCTTGATTTAAGAGGTTGAGAGGTATGCATGTAACAAAAGCTGGAACTAGACATTTAACAAAAAAGTAGTTTTACATAAAAGGTGGTAAGAAAATTATGCTTTCTGTAATGTCTTTCCATCTGAATGGTCTTAAAGATAGAGAAAGTAGTGAATTACATTAAAAAGTAGAGTGCAAATATCTATGCAGCTATAGGAGACACCTGGAAAACTGAACCAGTGAATTTGATAAAGAAAGGTTTTCAGGATGGTTATTCAGCAGAATATCTGGGGCAAAAGAAAAGAGGAGTATTTATATTAATTGCAAGAGAGGCTCCAACAGTGACGGAAGGGGAGAAAAAAAGATAATGGAAGATGCACAAGTACCAAGGGGCTACTGGCTAGGGAGGATTACACTGTCATGCATTTGCATGCCCCTAAAACTGCTATAACTGAGCATAAGAAAATTCTGAAAGAAATAATCAGCTTTCAGCAAGGAATATTACTTATAGGTTGAGATTGGAATTGGGTTTGCAACAGTGAAGATGTGTCCTGGGGTCCTAGAAGGGAAAATACAACAAAGGGATGTAGAATTTTGAAGAAATTTATGAAAATGTTTGGCATAGAAGATGTAAATTCAGTACTAGGAGTTTGGAGTGAATTTACATATTACGCCGAGATAGAAAATCTATCTAGCCTAGCCCAGTTTTTGTATCTCACAGGAACATGCGCACTTAATTGAAGGTCTTGAAATGCACCCAATAACCATTTCAGATCATGAACTAAACAAGAATAACTCAAGTTAATGAAATAAAAATCAAACGCTGGCACCTTACCACCTATTGGTTGGAGAGGAATTCAATGAATAGGTTTTGATTTTGATTCAGGAGCTACTAAAGATAGAATTTTCTTCTGAAAACAGCCAGGGAGAGGGATAAAATTAAAGGAGCTTAAAACTAAGGTGGAAATAAAAGAAAGGGAAATATGGTTAAACAGCAACAAGAATTAGATGGATTAACAAATGTTAAAGCATTGCAAAATAGGGGGAATCTCTCAAAACAAGAAAAGGAGTAACTGCCTAAACAGAAAATAAGGGATTACTTACAAAACGTGCACAGGTTTACAAAGACTGCTGTTAAGCAACTTTTTTTGATAACTTTAAAGTACAAAAACTTTCTAGCACAACTTGGGCAACACAAAGTGGAAAGGGCTGTCAATAAGCTTAGGGAGCCTGTAACAAGGAAGATAACAAAGAGACCTTGTAGAAGTATTAGAAATATTTCAGAAATTTTATGAAAGCTTGCATAAAGCAGAAAATATGGAAAATCAAGAAAAAGTACACATGGAAATGTTTATGAAAGAATTAAATATGCCCAGATTAGAGGTAGATGAAGCTCAATTACCAACAGTTAGGACAGGAAGTGATGAGATAAAAATGGCTACATATAACCAATCTACAGCAAAGTCCCCAGGAATAGATGGTATTCCTGTGGAAGTCTGGAAGTTGTGGGAAACATCTGGAAGGTTTTAACACTACTTTAAGAGGAAAAATACCAGCATCCTCGAAGAAGGCAGTGGCAACGGTAATATCTAGAGGGAAAAAGATCAATCTGATCCAGTTTCAAACAGGTCCATTTCAATACTAAACCATGATTATAAAGCATTTATGTCTATAATGCTAAAAAAATGGCAACATTGATAGATATGGATCAGTGCGTTTGTGGAGGGAAGGCAAACTTTGACAATATTGAGAACACTGATGATCCAGAGGGAAGCAGAATGCAAGAAAATACCACTTTTACTGGTGGGTCTCGATGCACAGAAAGCATTTGACAGTAGACTGGCACTTCATGAGAAAGTTAATGGGAAGCATTTGCTTTCCCTGATACAATAAGGTTAATTAAAAAAATATACAAGAGATCGGAGGCGTGAATTAAGGTGGGTGGGGTCTTCTCTGATTTCTGCCCAAGAAGAGGAACCAGGCAGGGTTGTCCGCTTACCCCCCTTTAAAACAAAGGCAATAGAGGTATGTACCACACACAAATTGATCCAACAATATCCATATTTATGGGGACATGACAAAATGACATTTAGGAGTATGGATTACAAATTACTCTGTTGCAGCAGCTAAGGATATGTGGGAAGACTAAACAGAAGATATTACAAAAACTGAGAAACTGGAAGATTTGAATATGTGGCTATGGATACGAAGATACAAGCCATTAAAAGGTTTTTAGTCCCTTTAGTCTTATACACAGGAACAGAATATTTTATCAACCAGAGGAGAAGAGGACAGCAATTAAGAGTTAAAAATCTGGGAAGGGAAGACCAGGGTTAAGTGGGATAACCTGATTCTTCCAACAGAACAAGGAGGACTAAGATTACCCAATTTGAGGGGATATTTTAGAGCAACAGATTTAAGGCTCTTGTACATAGCACAAGCAGAAAACTATAAATCAAAGTGGAAGGAATGATGCTGATACAGGAAGATGGCTCAAGAAATAAGGAGACAGATTTTGGATGCAGACTCTTAAGGAGAGCAAAAATCAGAGCGTTGTATTCATAAAATAGCAGGGAGCATTCTAAGAAAAACCAGCACAAGAACAGAGAAAAGATTTTGCCAATAGGAAGGAGTGTGGTCAGGAATATAAATAGACAAGAGGGGGGGGGGGGCTAGAATTTTTTGGAGAAAACTGGCAAAAGAACCAAGGTATTGTGAGCAAATAACTAGATAGGGAAAGGTAATAGAATTTATCTGGACTGCAGGGTAGAGAATATATCTGGACTGTGAGTAAGAGATTGCCTTCTCTATCAAGGATTGATATCAGAGTAGAGGCAAAGCGAAAGAAATGGGGGTCTCCTGAACGAAAAACCAGCACTGGTAGAGTTTTTAATAGAATCTGAAACAAACTGCCATTAAAAAAAGGAACTAGTAAAGCATGTAAAATACTGCATGTTAGTAAGAATCAGAGGAGCTTAGAAAGGATTGGGAAAATAAACTGGATAAGCAATTCAGACAACAATGGGAAGATACATGTGCATCTCTCAAATATGCAAAGTCTGAAGATTAAGTACCTGTGCGTGTTTACATAGGTATTTTTAAGTAATGGCAGCAAATCCTGAATACCACGTGATTCTTCAGCTTCTTCGTCTGAGACTGTCCAGTGGAAAGAAGAATGTGTTGCTTGAGGGGGCCATTCTAAACGAGGGTACTGTAGAAGAACAACCATCCTTGGCACAACAAGTCAAAACCAGGGGTCGGAAATGACACATACGGTGGTGGCAGCAACAGAAGAAAGAACTAATGGCAGTTGTATTGACTAATGTCACTTCTGGCATTATCAAGGAGGCTTGTATTTTTCCCCATGTATATGGCGTATAAGGACATTCTAGGTGATTGTATGGACTTAAATATTGTAAATCTTTCTGATTTGAAAGTAATGATGTTGAAGCTTTGTTATTGAAGGGAACTAAATTTGTTCCTACATTTTTTCTTCTTTAGCTGACGTCATTTTGGAAGCAAGTCGCTTTTGCAGGAAAAGTACAGTTGTGTACACTTACCATAAATGTAGATGTTAGAGTGTATTCACTGTTGCAGTCATTACATTTGGGTAATCCTGCTGGCAGGTTGCCCTCAGCCAGCATGAATTCCAAAGTCTTGGGTCCTGTGTCGGCCGCTGTCACCCCTTCCCTGACGTCAGGTGGTCAGGGGTATAAAAGCAGCAGCAGATGCCATTTTCTTTAGTTTTTCTTGGCCGAGATGTAAGGTGCCCCCCAAAAGGGTAGGCATAATTTATATATGTATAATTACATGCACCAATATGAAATTTACCTTCATTTACAAGCAAATACATCACATAGGTTCCATTAGAAGAGAAGGGGGATGGTGGGTGGGTAACCTGGACTGCAACAGTGAATACATGAACATCTACATTTATGTACACAACTGTACTATGTTCATGTTTCACTGTTGCAGTCATTACATTTGGGTGGAGTCCCAAAGCTAAGGTCGGGAGGCTGGAGCTAAACTGCATTCGGAGCGGCTATGAGGCCCTGCAGAACTGCAGTGGCAAAGCCTGCCCTGGATTTAGAGTAGAATGGCAGATGATAGTGCTTTGTAAACGTGTGTACTGAACTCCAAGTAGCAGCCTCTAAAATGTCCTTGGTAGGTAACTCCTCTGAGAAAGGATGCTGAAGTGGCTGCAGCTCTGGTTGAGTGTGGCCTAATGCCCTTAGGTACTGGCTTGCCATGGTGTATATATATAGCTGAAATGAATGCAGTGGCCTATCCACTTTGAAATAGTCTGCTTTGAGATTGCCTTTCCTTGTGATCCTGCAGCATGTCACTAGTAATTGCTCTGTCTTTCTGAAAGCTTTGGTTCTGTCCAAGTAGAATCTAAGTTGTGTAGGTCCAAAGAATGCAGAATTCTTTCCCCCTTGTTCTGTGGATTTAGATAGAAGGTTGGCAGGTGAATAGTTTGGTTGAGAGCCACAATGGACACCACCTTAGGCATAAATGTTGGGTTTGTGCTCAGAGAGGCCCTGTCCGGATAAAAAAATGATAAAAGGTTTCACAGCCATGAGTGCCTGTAGCTCTGAAACTCGTCTTGCAGAAGTTATTGCTAGGAGCAGAGCTGTTTTCAAAGATAAAAAATTTATATCAGCAGTAGCAGCTAGCTCGAAAGGGGGCAGGGTGAGTTTTTCCAAGACATAGTTGAGGTCCCATGCAGGCATTGGTGATCTCCTTGGAGGTCTTAACTTTTTGGTCCCTCTGAGGTACTGCTTTAATAAGGGATGAGAAGAGATTGGTGGCTCTACATTGTAATGAGCCGAAATGGCAGAGGCATGAATTTTAATAGATAAAAAGATAGGCCTTTGGCCAGCATCTCAGTTAAGTATGGATTCCACAGCTGTATCTGTTCCTTGTGCTTGGTTCCAAGCACAGAATCTCTTCCATTTGCCAGCATAAAATTTTCTAGTACTAGGCCTTCAGGCTTCCAAAAGGACATCCATCACAGCTTTACTGAGGTGTGTTTTGTATGACTACATTATTCGCCATGCTATCAGGTTTAAAGTTCTGAGTTGGTTGTGCAGGATATGACTTTTGCTGGGACAGTAGATGAGGAATTGGAGGCAAGGTCCAGGATGGGCATTGAGACAAGCTCCTTAATATTGGATACCAGTACTGGCAGGGCCAGTCTGGGGCAATCAGTATCATCTTTGGCTTCTGTCTGACCTTTCGGAGTACCTTGGGGATGAGGGGCAGAGGGGGAAATGCATATACTAACAGGGCATCCACTTTCCATGCTTGTCTGTGATAAATCCTTGTGCAGAATCATTTTAGTTGGTAGTTGTGAGGGAAGGCAAATAGATGTCCGGGCATCCCCATTTCTTTATCATGCTGAATACTTGTGGATCCAGGCGCCACTCGTGGGGATCCATGAGGTTTCTGCTTAGTTCGTCTGCCAGAGTATTTTTCCTTCCTGGCAGGAATTGTGCCTGCAGATGTACTTGGTAAGTCAATGCTGTGTCCCACAAAGTCATGGCTAGTCTGCAAAGGGGGCAAGAATGAGTTCCCCCCTGTTTATGTACCACATGACCTTGGTGTTGTCTGTCTATCAGTAGTTGTCCTGGATGAAGTAGGTCCTTGAAGGCTATCTGGGCATTTTGAACAGCTAGCATCTCTTTTTGATTGATATGTAGATGCATTTGGTTTGAGGTCCATGTGCCTTGAATGCATCTTCCCGCCATACGGGCTCCCCAGGCATAATCTGATGCATCCGTTGTTAGTGTCTGCCTGGCTGGTGGTAATGTGAATGGCTGTCCCTTGTTATGAGACAAGCCTGTGCCCACCATCGAAACTCCTGTTGTAGGCAGGGAATAAGCGTAATCAGTTTCCAGGCTGTGGCAATGTCGAGTCCAAACACTTTTTAGGTACCATTGAAGTTTCCTCATATGCAGTCTTGCATATGGAATTAGTAGGATGCAGGATGCCATGAAGTCAAAAGCCTGCAGAATTTTTCTTGCAGATAACTGGGCCTTTATTACCAACATTTTGAAATAGGTAGTTGCCTTTGTCTGGCGTGAGATAAGCCATCTCGGCAGTTGTATTTAAGCTTGCACCCAGGAATATTATCTCGAGAGGGTATTAATTTTGATTTTTTCGTTGACTGTGTACCCTAGGCATGTTAGAAGTTTTCACAAACGCCAGATGCTGTAGAAGAATGTCCTTGTTCTCTGCTTGAATTAGACAGTGCAAGTAAGGATATATTTGTATTTCTCTGCCTGCAGAATGCGATTACTGGTGCCAGGCACTTTGTAAAGACCATGGGCGCAGTAGATAAGCCAAAGGGCAGTGCAGAGAATTGGCAATGCGTTGAGCCAGCCTTGAATCTGAGGTATCTCTGCATATTTGTCTGATTAGGACATGCAGGTATGCCTCTTAGGTCTAAAGTCAAAAGCCAAGCGTTCTTGCCCAGCATGGGCAGAAGCTGCTGCAAAGTCAACATCTTGAATTCTGTTTCCAGGAATGTGTTCAAAAAAGATAGGTCCAGTATTGGCCTCCAGGCCTTGTCCTTTTCTGGGTACCAAGAACAAACAGTCTTGAGTAAAATCCTTGTCTCTGCTCTTGCTCTGGTACCTGCTGAATGGCCCCCATGTCCATGAGGGATGAGACTTGTTTTTGTGCCTCTGCCCATTGATTTTTTGGCAGATCTGGCCAGCCGTTTGCCTTTGGCAGGGTATGGAATTGGAGCTTGCAGCCTTGAGACACGATATTTAGGACCCACTTGTCCTGGGTTATAATGTGCCAATTTTGAGGGAAAAAAGTGCTAATTTTCCCCCTAAGGGTGCTGCCAGGAGATAAGTGCTTGGTGCAGGCAGGGGAAGTCATTTTGACTGTTTCCTGTATGGTTGGGATTAGTCTTCTCCAACTTTGGAGGTAGAAGCCCCCCACTGCTTTGGACAGTATGAACCTTGCGCCTGTGATCTGCCTCTAGGGCATCTGGATTTGCCCCTTTGAGGTCTAACACAGGAAAGGACCAATTCTTTGTTGGCCAGTGTCTACTAAACCTAGGTGACTGTACTTGTAAAAAATCTTTAACCGTTTGCATAGATTTAGCTTTGTCCTCCATTTCCTTTAACACCTCTTCTGCCTTAACACCAAACAATGTATCATGCTGTAAAGGTGCATCTAGTAACATGATCAGGCAGATTGTTCCTTTAACCAAGCATGCCTCCTAATTACAGAACCTGTGACTGCGGCCCTGCAGGAGGCCTCCAAAGAATCAAAACCACATTGCAAAGTATGTTTTCCAACTTGTTCTGCTGCATGCAATATATCCTGCATTTTCTTGTTTTCTGCACATTCAGAGTTTAACAACATTTTCTGTTTAAGCAATGCCATGACATGTTGCTGATATTTAAGCATATGAAACTGACAGTTTAAGGCCCTTATAGCCAAGGTAGCAGATGTGTAAACCCACCCCCCCCCATCTATCCAGTGCCCTAGAATCTGTCAGAGGGGGTAGGTTTTTTTGCAGCAGAAGCCTCAACTCCTTTGGGACCTTGAGAAATAGTTTCTGGGTCTGCAGCAGGGTTTTCAAAAAAGAATTGGGTTGGGAGGGTGGCCTAATGGTTAAGGTGTTTGCCTTACAAACACAAGGTGCAGGGTTGGAGTCTCACAAGGGATAATTGGCTAGGCTTAAAATGGCTTGCAAGGGCAGTTAGCCTAGTACTATCTATGAACCTATGAATTTGAGAATCAGGAACCCAGTAATATCTGTCAGGCTTAACAGGAGCTGGAGGTAAGGAGTCAGGGGTAAAACTAGACTCCAAAAACACATCTACAATGTCTAACACAGGTGGGATGGCTAGTGGCTTGTGTTGAGGTAGTAAAAGGAAATCCCTAAGCCTCTTTAGATTCTGAAAAATCTTGGCTCTCCCAGTGGAAATGCTCCCTCATGGTATGCAAGGTTTCCCCAAAATAGTCCTCTGGAGGAGAAGCTGAAGGTATAGATTCTTCAGCATCAGAATTCTCATAGGGGGGAAGAGAATATTCTTGATCAGAAGAGGAATCAGAAGAAATGGAAACCTGATCTGAAGATTCATAGTCGGTCTCTTGCCTAGGCCTCTTCAGGAGGGGGATGGGAACCCCTGATCAAGGTAATCAAGTCTTCGGCCATTTTGAGCATCTGTTTTTTGGGCATAGGAGTTCTGACCACATGGCTCTTGAATTTGTTTCTTTGCTTTGGAAGGTGCTTTAGTCTTTGCCTTTGAAGCTGAAGTTGGTTTGATGTAAAAATGTTTAGGTCTGAATACACCCTCAGAAGTTGGTGCCTGCTCAGCGGCTCCGGACCCATCAGAAGGGATAATATCCGAGGCTCCAATACCTTGAGTTTCCAGCAGCATGGCAGACTCAATGCGAGTCAGTAGCGGCCTGCGACTCTAAAGTAGCGGGTATCAGGGGCTGCGAAGGCACCTCAGAGGACCAGCGAACCAGCGACTGGCTTAGCTTAGTCAGTTTTGGGCCTAGATTGCCTTTCCTTTTCTTTGCGTTTTTTGTGAACTCCGGTAGTTGGGATGGCTATTCGACGACATTTCTGGATAATTAAACCGACGTCCAAAATAGTTTAAAGCAAAATCATACCAACGCTTAATAGTGCACTGGTTAAATCTAGCACAAAACAGACAACCAGAAATGTTATGACCAGGGCCTAGGCAAGGAATACAGTAAGAATGAAAATCCTTACGAGGTATTTGCTTCCCACAAGAAATACAATTAATTTTTTCTGACATCGGTCTGGAGCAAGAAAAAAGTTTACCCAACGGGGTACTTAGCTTTACTGAAGACTTCGGATCTGAAACTAACTCGAAAATCTCAGGAGTCAGCCGACCAGCACTTGCTAACTGCTTTTGCTTCGGGCACAGTGTGGCAAGAAAGACTAAAGAAAATGGCGTTAGTTGCTTCTTTTATACCCCTGACTACTTGACGTCGGGGAAAGGGCGACAGTGGCAGACACAGGACCCAAGACTTTGGAATTCAGGCCAGCTGAGGGCAACCTGCCAGCAGGATTACCCAAATGTAATGACTGCAACAGTGAAACACGAAGAACATCTGCATTTAAAAGTGTTTTTTTTTCAAAATATAGTGCCTAATGACATTATTGAAGCTAATAATGCAAATGAGGTGGATAATTTGAGTGTTTGTTCTGACGATTCACTTTTGAATGAGTTTTTATATGCCAATGAATTTTGTGACTTAGACTGAATTTTCTGTTGGGGAAGCAGAGGGGGAATGCACACAGACAAGATGAGGGTTTTTGTACAGGATATGGTAGGTTAACAGTTCCATGGGTCCCTTATCGCAGGGATTTTTTTTCCACCAAAATTATCAGCAATAGTAAAACAATTTAAAAAGGTCCTGTATAGAGAGGTAGAATTACAATATAGTAAGTTTATATAAAGATGCAAGACATACAACTTAAATAAATGGGAGTGGCTGGTGCTTAACAGTGAGAGATGTGAATGACAAATGTGTACACTCAAGCTGATAAAAGGGGGTAATTTAGTACAATACTATGGCTGAAGAATTGTTGAGGGATCATTCTGTATATACCTTGGTGTCTGAGAAGGTTTCCACTTTCAATGGTGAATTATTGGATTTATTGGAAAGGGGTGAAAGGTTAGGTCCCCCCCTCCCCACGGACATCAAGAAACATTTTGTGAAAAACCCTAGGGATGCCATTTTTTCATTATCCCCAAAATTCATAAAGTTTTGTACAATCCGCTGGGTATGTCAATAGTATCAGGTAAGAGCTGTTTCATGCACAAAGTGGGCATTTTTTTGGACCATTAGTTTAAAGTTTATTTGAGCAAGATTACTTCGCACATTAGAAATGGTAAAGACTTGTGATTTGGTGAGAGTTATGAAATAGAACACTGGATACTATTGGGCAAACGTGGACGTGAAGGCTCTTTATACAAGTATTAAAAACGTTTAGGATTTGGAAGCAGTTGGCAAGATGATGGGGTGAGGGCCCACGTAAAAGTTTCATATTACAGAGTTTTGATACAACTATTTCAGATTTAACAAACAGTATTTTCTACAGAAAGAGGGTACTGCAATAGGTGCTTCATATGCCCCAACTTTTTCATGAATCATTTTGAAAATCAGTTTATAATACTGAATTTTTCAGGCAGCATGTGGTCTTCTATAGGAGGTGTAAACAGCATCAGAGTACAAAATAACTTAGCATAGAACGTCCCTTAAATACAGTTGCTATAATTACTCTAATTACTTAATTGTGTTAATCAACACTCATTGAATGAAGCTTGTATTTTGTTAGCAGTGAATGAAAAATACATTTAAAATAAAAAGAGAAAAAGAGAAACTGTTAGTGCAGACTTTAAAAGTAAATTTGACCCTTATGTCAGTTTGTTATAAAATTTAAAATTGTTAAAAAATATATATATTTTATACATATTACAATTCCTCATGTTAACATGAACATTTGGTATAGATTTATTTAAGTCAATATTTAATTAAAAAACTCATTATCCGAAATAACAATGACAAGTTAAATGTCTTAAAGGATAAACTGTGTAATTTAGATAGAAGTATCAAAGCAGATGTTTTATTTGAGTACAATAAGATCAAAATGGAAAATATTTTTAGAGATTTAGACAGATATATTACTAAAGGTTTAGACATTAAAAATTCAAAAATCGAGAGAGATACCAACGACTATAAAAATAACAGAGTTTACAACCATTTTAGGGAATATAAAAATATGAAATTACAAAATCACACTCGAAACACCAACATAGCAGGGAATGGTAGGAATTTTAGTACAAATTTTAATACAAATGGGAATAACAATTTACATTCTAACTTTGATGAATTCACTGCTGAAGATGACCATGAATTACGTTATCAAGCAATTTTGATAATAATGACGAGGCACAGTCAGTTTTTTTAGAACAGCCAGCCCTAAGGAGATCAGAGAGGATAAGGGAGAGGCAGGGCAGCCAAAACTATCATGTTCAAAGGAACTACAACAATGGAGGCAACAGAAGGGGCAGATGGTAGCACAAAGTGAATCACAACGTAATGTGGAGTTTGACAATTCACACTTTACACCAAGTGTTACCTTGTCAACATTACATTCAATTCCAGAGGTTGGAATTGTGCAACAACAGACTATAAGGGTAAACACTGCCACGATAAACCCAACTAATGGAATAAAAATTATTAACTACATGGGTTCTAATTTGTATAATTTTACTGACAAAACATTTGACACCACACACCTAAAATTGTTCAGTAAAGGATTCACCTTTGTGCCAACTTTTAAGTTAGACATTGCTGAAGTCCTGATTAATTTAAAAACTTATACCAGGTTATTGAATTTAAAAGTTTTTTTTCATGATTCCAACCCAACTACACTGGACGGAGGACTCACTCTTAAACGTCACAGTACATTTATACCACCTCAGAATCTTATCATACACATTTTTGAAAAACTTTGTGAAACCCACATAAGAAGAATACTAAACGAAAAACCAGTACTAACTATAATCTAACTTCAGCAGAACGTTTTTGTTTAAAAGAACTTACCAGTTCTAACAAGTTTAGAATAATGAAACCAGACAAAGGAGGTGGTGTAGTTATTATGTTGACTTGTGATTATATAGATAGAATGACCAGATTATTGGAAGATGAAAGTACCTATGTTAAGGTGAACAGACACGAGGTGGACATGGCCTACACTAAAATCGATTGGCTGCTTTATGAATTTTTGATGGATGGAATGATTGATGCACAAACTTATCATTATTTATCAGTGGAATACCCAGTAGTGCCCTCTATTTTTGGGATTCCAAAAATTCACAAACATCTTGATAACCCTCCATTTAGACCAATAGTCTCCGCTAAAGGATCAAAAACAGAGGCGTTGGCTGCCTATATTGATTTTAAGTGTAAAAAAGTTTTGTCAGACTTTCCTCACATTATTAGAGATTCGTGGCACTGCTTGGATTTGTTACGTGCCTTTGTTGATTCTTTCAACGGTCATCTTGATTTTTGTATGGTCACCATTGACGTTGTCAACTTGTTCAGTGTAATTCCACACCAAGAAGGGCTTGAGTTGTTTGAAATTTGTCTCAACAAACATAGTGGCTATAGCAACTCTGAAACTAGATTGTTGTCACAGATGTTGGAAATAGTTTTAGAAAATAATTTTATTTATTTTAACAGTCAACATTATAGACAAAAAAATGGTGTTGCAATGGGAGCCAAATGTGCCCCTACTTATGCTAATTTGGTGCTGGCAGCATGGGAGGAGGAATACGTTTTTACTAGCATTTATTGGAGTAACATATTGATCTATCTAAGATTTCTTGATGATATTTTAATCTTCTGGAATGGGTCTGAGAATGGGCTTAAAGAATTTATTACATATATAGGTTCAACAACTAGTTTTTTGAAATTCACTAGCCACACTTCTGTCGAAAAGATTAACTTTTTAGATATTACAATTTCATTTCAAAATGGTAAAATAGAATCCAACATCTATCGGAAAAAAACTTATTCCAACTCATTTCTACACTTTGATAGTAGCCACCCAAACCATCAGAAAACGAATTTAGTTAAGGGCCAGATGGTGAGGCTGTCAAGATTAGTGAGTAAAGAAGAGGCCTTTTTAAACGAACTGACCATACTGAAAAATATGTTCACCGCTAGAGCATATCCAGAGGAGTTGGTATCAAGAATTGGTAATAGTGTAAAAAGCAACAGGACAACACTATACAAACCAATTATTCATTATGGATTACCATGTAAAGATGTATCCAATATCAGGAATGTTGGACATGACACCTTTATCATCCCTTTAACGAAAAATCTCAACACATAGTTAAAGTGATGTATGATTCATGGAGCATTATTACAGAAATTAATGTTGACTTGGGGAACATACTTGGTAATAAACCAAAATGTACTTTTAGTAAGGCTAAGTTTAAAGAATTTATTCGAGAAACCCTTTAGTAATGAAATGTATACGAGATCCAAAATGCATAAATGTGGATTTATGTCGCATGTAGGTTCATTAACAATGGACCATATTTATCTATATACAATTATGAAAAACAATTAGATGTCAAGGAACTTGTGATTGTAATACCTCTATGGTTGTTTATGCTGCTACTTGTACAAGTTGTCAGGCCTTTTATATAGGCAAAACACACAGAAAACTAAAACTCGTATTATTGAACACACCAGTGACATTAAGATAAAGAAAGAAACAAGTGCCTTATATATTCACAGTACGTGTGTGTCAACTTCAAAAATTTTTATTTTTGTCATAGATAGAATACCACAACATAAGTTGTACAACGGGGCCATACTAAGACCCTTCTGGAAGCCAGAGAATGTATTTGGCAACTAAGATTAAATGCCAATAAGTGGCCAGGTATCAACGAACAAGTTTCCATTAACAGTATATTGAAACTAAAATCACAAATTATTTAGTAGTTAATGACACACACACAATGTTTCTTATATTTATTACTATGTTCATTAATTCTATATAGTACATACATTTTGTTACTCATATACGTTTCTCACAGCCCCTACCTCTATTCACATAACTATAATATACATATACACAAAATAGTTATGTAGTTAGATATTACCAATCTAAAGATATAATAATGTTTTTAAATATACTTTTAATCATCAAAACCATTTGTCACAAATTACTATAATTATTTTTATTCCCATTTTTTAAGTTTCATTTATTTTACCTACAAAATTATTAAACTTAATAATAATTGGTACAACTCATCACGTCAACGCAACATTATATAATTAATTTATGTTTATTACACACTATTATAACAAAATAAATTCATCAAATTTAAATGTAAGGTTAATACACATATATTAAATCAAATCAGATTTTATTCTGTTTTACAACATTTGATATTTAATATTTAATATTTAATATATTTTTTTCATTTACTATTTAACAATTACCATTTACATATATATTTATTACAATCAATGTTTAACTTATTGGTAAAATATTTTCATTACATTAATTCACAACTATATAAATTATTTGATATTATTTTGTGACACAATTTAAATATTGACTTAAATAAATCTATACCAAATGTTCATGTTAACATGAGGAATTGTAATATGTATAAAATATATATATTTTTAACAATTTTAAATTTTATAACAAACTGACATAAGGGTCAAATTTACTTTTAAAGTCTGCACTAACAGTTTCTCTTTTTCTCTTTTTATTTTAAATGTATTTTCATTCACTGCTAACAAAATACAAGCTTCATTCAATGAGTGTTGATTAACACAATTAAGTAATTAGAGTAATTATAGCAACTGTATTTAAGGGACGTTCTATGCTAAGTTATTTTGTACTCTGATGATGCCCTGACATGCAAGGGTGAAAGCGCTTAGTACTGCTGTTTACAACTGTTTTTCACTGTTTTCGTTGTGGTCCAGTTTTATTCGAAATAAAGAGGATTGTATATCAACTCTAGGAGTCAAGGTTCTGATTGTTGCTGCTTACTAGTCTTGGTTGGAAGTTTGTTCTTCTATAGGAGGTGTACAGATTATTTGTTTTTTTATATGTAAGGGTGATGTTTGAGTTAAGACTTTATGGACAAATCAAGCAGAATAACTTTGGGTTACAATTTACTTGCATTACAAACAGGGAGAGTGTGGAGTCTGACTTAGAATTTTTTGTAATGAATGATGGGGAAGTTTTTCAGACCTTTCACCAAAGAAACAGCAGTTCATTTCTTATCAGCTGACAGCATGCATCCTCCCCACTTATTGGCTGCATTAACTCATGCAGAACACAATCGTATTTTTAATACTTGTGAAAAAAAACCTACTGTGAGAGGAATTTCTGAAAGACAAAAGTTGTTGATGTTATACTTCACATGTTCTTGACAAAGCAAAAAGGGCATTTGGGAATTCTGTTACTTTAAAAGTTCATTTAGCAATGCATCGTGTGTTCTTCGGGGTAATTTTGGTTCTGTATTTAATACAGATAGTGACGAAATTATTTTTTTTGTCACCAAGTGCTCCCCTTTTTCTAGGAGTTGGAGGATGGCTGTAAAGAAATTTTGGCCCATAATTGCAAATGAAGCAAACCTGAAGAAATTATTCCCTAGGAGAAACTCTTTCTTATAGTAGATTTTCCAATTTGAAGGAATTGTTAAATACAAAAAAAGTAGAGAAATCAGGGATACAAGAGATGTTACTCATGCTGACGTTGTAAAATCTGCAGGAGAATCTGCAATTTAGATGGAACTCATAAATGGCAAAAAATACAAGGCTATAGAGTTATTTAGTTGCAGGTCCTGCAGGGTGGTTTATATTGGTAGTGGATGTGACCCAACTAGGTGGTACATTGGGCAAACCAAGAGAATGGTAACAAAAATTGTCTAATGGAGCATCTGGGTGACATCGAACATGCCATGGTTGAAAATCCTGTGGAAGAACATTTCCAGAATGCTCATGCTGGTCTTGATTCCAGTTTGTGTCCTGGCCAAACCATTTAATAAACAGGGTGATGTCTTTGAGTGAACTATTAAAATTATAGACTAAAATGTATTAACTATGGTACATTATTCCCTAGAAGTTTATATCAGGCACTTGATAATATTTGTTATTGAGTAACAGTTTGTTAGTCTTATGCTGCAAGAGTTTGAGTGTTGGTCATTTCAGTGTAACATGATTTTTCTTTTATTTAAATGTGTTTTTTTCCTCTAATAAAGGAGTTTATTCATGTGCACCATTGTCACAAAATTCTCTACTTTACATATGCTATTATAACAATAAGTGAAAATGATACTCACTTTGGGCATATAATGTACTTAACATTTTCATGTATTTAACCTCATGCGTCACAACTTGGGTTGTTAGTGCATTTTTATGCATTATGTACTATTTTCATATGTGATGTAATGTACTACACATTCTCTGACAGAAACTTGCAAAAGTGTCAACTTACGGAGATAAAGACTTTTCACAAGGAGCAGTTTTGCAAGTTTCAGTTCCTGGCCAGGTTACTCCTCCCATCTCCCCTCCTTCAGTGGGCTACAGTCTCACATTTCCAGCTTTACTAGATTCAACTATTTAGTCAGCTTTGCATGGCAATAGACAAAAAAAAAAAAAAAAAAAAAAAATCACAGCCTGGTGTGACACTAAATCTGTTCCCTTGTATGTCTGTCTCCACTTCTAAATAGCATTTCCCAGAAAATAAAATAAAAAAGCAAACGCATCAGTCCAGAGTTTAGGCCAGTCTATCCATTTAAAATGTGCACAGTAAAATATTCAACTTATAATGCATTTTGGCTGCTGACATGGTTATCTTTACATAGTTATTCTCTTATAGTATAACCTGAAATTATGGTATTTAATGATAAATGTAACAGTTCTTAATGTCTTAACAATGACCTCCCAAGCCTCTGATGTGACCTAGTACTTGTTCTTACTATTGCTTTATCCAGTTCGTCTTAGTTGTATACCTGTAGCATGTCTCTCATCCTTTCAGCAACAGACTCCTGGAAAAAACTTCCAAAGCAGATACTTGTATTGAAAGAGTAGCAGCAGCTGTAGCAGTTTTCCCACCTCTCTGCAAAACACTGCTGTAATGGCTTTGGCAAACAAATGAAAATGATTGAAGGGTGTTGGTTCAAGACTCCCATCTAGATCTCTCAACAGTACAGACTGCTTGCAGAAAGTCCAGATTTTTTGTCCGTTTTTCATAAAATTGCAGTTTTCTGTCAAATCATTGGCAAATCATTGAACACTGAAGTCAGAAAATTGACAGGCAATTTATTTTCAGACTTCATATCCTTAAGAAAATTCACCAATGCAAAACCTGTTTATCAACTTTCTAAGTTTGTAAGTGCAATATTTATAAATTGTCCCATTTTTGGGCCTTTGTCCCCTATTTATGGCCTTGTCCAGATTTCTTATTCTACAATGTTGAGAGTTATGCTGCCATCCCTTCCTACTGGAGCCAGTCCACTGCACTTGCACAAGTGTCCCCTCTGCAGGGCAGCAAGTTGGTGACACTCAGACACTCAGACACTCAGACACTCAGACACTCAGACACTCAGACACTCAGACACTCAGACACTCAGACACTCAGACACTCAGACACTCAGACACTCAGACACTCAGACACTCAGACACTCAGACACTCTTGTTCAGGTTTATTCTTTTCCTTGGTTGTTTCTCTTACTTGTAATGTTGCTTTTACTCATTTTTTCTCCCGCCTCCCATATCTACCCTAATTATTACTTCTAACAAATACTTTTGCTCACTCTTTCTTCTCTTCCCCTCCTCCTCTTTATCCACTATTTGAACTTTTCCACGCTGACATTTGCTTTATGGGTAAATAATGAACTGTAACCCTTATAATGTTAGCACATTTCAAGGCTACATAATATTGTATTTAGTCTAATAGGTTCATGGGTAGTTACTAGGCTATCGGCCTAAGTCTAGCCAACAAGTTTCCCTGGCTTATGCCCCCTAAGAAAGTTATTTTCCTGTGCCACTATCGAGCAGAGCCACAGAAGTGATTCCTGGGGTATAGTTTCCCATCCACTCAAGTGCTAATGAGGAACTTTGCTTGACAGAGATGGGTAGCTTGTTCCAGAGTATGGGAAGTCTCTGGAACAGGAATCTATCTCTCCAGCATGTCCTGTTTATTGTGGTGACAAGGTTTAGGTCCCTAGAGCATGTAGCTCACAGGGATTGGGATTTCTTTAGGTGTAGCATGTCCAACAGCTCTGGGTTTGACATAGCTTTATATGTTAGGCAGAAATCACCTCAGAGTAGGTGATGTGCTACGGAGTAAAGCTGGAATTTTTTTAGATTGTCAGTGTAGGGCATCTGTTTGAGGCCAGTAATCCTCGGAGGTACTTCAGCCTTTCCAGCTGCTGCAAATATCTTGTGAGGTGCATTCCAAAAGGGGCATTGTACTCTATAATGGGTCTAATGAGCGTCAAGTAAAGAGGAACAAGGACCTTTTTTTCTGGATGAGAACCCTTTTGTGATGAGGTGTGCCACGTAGGACTTCCTGACTACTGTGGTGATGTTAAAGGAGAGACTACTGTCCACCTGGGTCCCAAGGTCTCATCACACATTCGGTGTTACGTAGACTACCACTTATGTGGTAGCTCACGGGTACACAGTTTTTACCAAAGGGGATGACAATGCACTTTTTGGCATCGAGCTTGAGGCCATGGCTCTAACACCAGGCATCTGTCTCAGTGAGGCCCTTCTGTAGGATGTCCACATCATTTGGGGACTCTACTATGGCTCCTAGTTTGTGGTCATCTGCGAACTTAGCCAGAGGCCTTCTGTGTTAGCTTGTACTTCAGAGACCTAGATACCCAACAGGAGAGGTCCCAGGACTGAATCATGTGGTACTCCACTTGTCACTGGTTTGATGTCAGATGTGGAGTCTGCAACTTTTAGTGTCGGTTCTGTCAGTGAGTCAGTTGGCAACCCATCTTGTGACATAGGGATTTATACCTAGTTTAGTGAGTTTAGCTATAATTCCAGAATGGGGGATGGTGTAAAAAGCCTTGGCGAGGTCAAGATATGCTGTGTGAACCACCTTAGCCTCATCGACTGCCTCAGAGAAGTCGATCAGGTTCAGGATGCATGATCTGCCTTTCACAAACCTGAACTGGGTGGGATCCAGAGTTTGGAGGTTACCAATGTCTTTGCGAGTTCCATGATGATACGTTCCATGGCCTTGCAGACCAAACTCATCAGGCTAATGAGACGATGGTTGCCGGATTAGTGGTGGCTCCCCATTTGCGGAGTGAGATAACTGTTGCTGTGTGCCATTCAGTAGGCACAAAGCCTGATGTGAGGCTATGATTGAACATGGTGCTTTTCGTGTAAAACGCAGCCTGGGATGTTGTTCAGTCCCATGGATGATGTGTTTTTGGCTTTAGAGAGAGTGCAGCTTTTACCTGTGTAGTTGTGATGGTGGGGGAGTAGCTATTCTATATAAAACATACCTAAGACTTACTCTTCTTGACCTTAACCAAAACAATAACGTAGAAATAATCTGCTCAAAAATACAAATCAACACTACTAAAGCAATAAACGTCATCTGTGCTCATCTCCCCCCTGGAAATAACATCCCCACCTTAGAACAAATTCTTGAACAACTCTCTAACTCCCGCAAGAAACACTATTCCTTGGGGACTTTAACATTGATTGGAAATCATGTAATAATACTAATCCTACTTCTCACATAAACCTTTACGGTTTCAAACAACTCATTGATAGTCCCACTAGAATAAATAATAAAAGCAAAAGAGAAGCCACCTTAGACTGGATTCTTACTAACTCCCCCCTGCAAACCTACCAAACTGGCATCCTTCCGGATGACCTCAGCGATCACTCTTACCTACGTCATTAGAGCTAAAACTAACCTGAACTTACCTACCACTCACAGAACACTATACTCCAAAAAACAATTTAATCCCGAGCCGTTTCAAACAGAACTTTCCCAATACAACTGGACACCTCTAAAACACCTCACACTTAACAAGGCTGTTGAACATTTCAATTCAGCATTCCTTGCAATCCTACATCAACATGCCCCAAGCCGTACCATTAGAACAAGGACTAAAACAGCACCCTGGCTAACCTCTAATACTAAACAAAGAATTATACTCAGAAATACATCTTGGAAAAAATGGCATTCCTCTAGAAACCCAATAGATCAACCCTATAGAGAACTCGGAAACAGTACCAAAAAAGCCATCCTTTCAGATAAAAGGAATTATTACCTTGAACTTCAGCAGTCCACCAAAAAAGAACCAAAAAAGTTCTGGTCTACTATCAATAATCTACTTACCCCAGGCAAAGCAGTTACACCCAACCCACAGAACTTAGACCCTGATGATCCCTCTTTAATAGCAAACAACTTCAATACTTTTACTACTTCCATACAAAGTCTAGCTAACCACTTATCTCCTGATACTTCTCAACTGCTCTTAAGTAACCTCAATGACTCTATTCCTCCCCTTCAACTCCAACCTATACCCACCTCCTATATTCAATCTCTTACAAAAACTGAAACCCACTACCCCCTCAGCAGATAAGCTTCCTGCTGAATTCCTCCAAGTAGCAGCTAAAGCTATTGCCTACCCTGTTTCTATCCTAATAAACCGATCCATAAAAGAAAGTACTTTTCCAGCAATATGGAAGATATCATACATCATACCCTTACACAAAGGAGGTAAATCCACTGACCTTTCTAACTTTCGCCCTATAGCACTATTATCTCCACTAGCTAAAATCATGGAAAAATGTATACACAAACAACTACTTAACCATCTCCTCCATAACAACCTACTAGCCAACACTCAACATGGATTTAGACCTTCACATAGTACTACCACTGCACTACTTTCTTTTACCAACACCATCAACTGTAACCGTAACAAAACTAACCTCTTCTCTTTTCCTAGACCTGTCAAAAGCCTTCGACATTGTCAACCATATATTTCTTCTACACATTAAAATCCCTTGCCTTGGATTTCTCTTCCTTAACCTGGTTCTCATCCTATCTTGAAAACCGACAACAAGCAGTACTCTGGAAAAATTCTCTATCTGCTCTACTACCCGACTCTAAGAGCACCTCAAGGATCTATACTAGGCCCACTTTTATTCTCTATCTTTATTAATGATCTCCAGTCATCCATCCAAAACACTACCTGTATGCAATATGCAGATGATTCTATCATAATTTGTACAGCCTCCTCTCAATCTGAACTCCAGTCTCTTACTCAATCTACCTTTTCAACCGTTGAACAGTGGTTCTCAAAACGATGCCTTCTCCTCAACCCCAAGGAAACTAAACTATTACTATTCTCACCGACCCACAAATCTCCTCTACTAAACTTTACTATTTCAGCAAGTGATAATTCCCACATTTCCCCCGACTACTACAAAACTGCTAGGTGTTACTATAGATAATAATCTTAACTATGATTGTCACATCAGTAACACTATAAAAGCAGTTAATAAAAAGATTGGTTCACTGTACAGAATCAAACCCTTCCTTACACCCGAAGCACGAACCAACTTAGCTCAATCACATCTGATCTCTACCCTATTGTATGCTTCCTCTATATACACTAATCTCTCTAAAAGCAACCTAAGGAAACAGACTACATCCTACCACAATATAGCTCGATTTGCCACAGCATCCCAGTATAGAACTCACCACTGTCTAAACTTAAAACAACTACACTGGTTGGAACTTCCTAACAAACTTATCTACCAACAACTCTTAATAGCACATAATATTCTATATCGACCATTAAAAACACCTGCTCTTTACAACCTCTTGACTCCCTACAATAACTTGAAACAGCTGCGCTCTGCCGAAAAGCTACAAGCCAACACTACTAGAATTACAAATTCTGCAGGTAACTGTCTTCTCCAACTCAGTAGGCAAAATATGGAACAACCTCCCCTCACATATCTCCTCTATAGCTTCTCTTCATCTCTTTAAAAAACAACTTTTTTACATCTGAACTACTGGCTCTGCTCTTGTACCAATCCTGACTAACCTTCTTTCTTCTGTCTACTATCATATTTCCCTATTTTACATTGCAATCTTTCTCTCTGATCACAAATGACTTCACTGTACTATTGCTCTCATATATGAAAAAAAAAAAAAGGTACAATGTTTTTTTATGTATATACGTTTTAAACCACGTAATACTCTCATCCTCCTATATTTTGTACTGAAAGTATTTAAACCCTTTCTCATTACATAGATGGTATTTGTTTTTATTACCTGACCTAGAGTAACATCTCTGCATTTTGCTCATTACCTGTGACATCAGTGTTTTCTGCAAATGTTTATTTTGTATAACCTTGCTTTAAACTGTGGAGCTTTTCTCCCCGGGCCTCCACTGAAAATGGACAATAATCCAGCTGGACTAGCCCAGTCAACAAATGTAAAATAAATAAATAAATAAAATTACAGAGACTCTGCATTCTTCCTGTATAGATATGGGCCCTTTAGGGTGTGAGAGGGTGGTAAAGTTAGCACAGAACCTATCTGCCAGGATGTTGGCAGTATCAGTTGGTGCTGTAATTTTCATGCCTTTGTGCTGTAACTCAGAGCAGATCTGGGTGTTGCCATTGAGATTCTTGACATAGCTATAGAATACTTTGTGGTTGCCCTTAGAATAAATGGCAATTTTATTTTCATAGCTAGCTTTGGAGGCTCTTATAAGGAATCTCAGCGTCTTACTGAGGCTGACCAGGGAGCTCCACCACTCATGGGATTTTACTCACTTGCAACAGTTTCTTCCTTCTGTTGTTCAGTTTGTTTATGGCAGGGGACCACCAGATTGGCTTCCTTATTTTGGAGGATAGCTTCTTGGTTCCGTTTAGGATAGCACGATCCATGCACTCATGTAAGTGCTTAGAGTGCATTTGTGTAGGATTCAGCAGTCGTTAACTGTATTGGCTGTCTGCATGGGTGTCATGAAGTTTGCCACATCTGTCTTAAGTAGCATGAAGTTGGCTTTGGGGAAATTTTTAACTGCGGTTTCCTTAATATGGGGTGGGGGCGGGATATGGATATCTAGGGTGATTAGCTTATGGTCGGATCTGACCAACAAGGAGTTGACTTCGGATGTGGAACACCGGTCACTCATGTTGGTAATGACTAGGTCTAGGATATTGTTGCCCTTGGTGGGGGTGTGGATAAGTTGATCCAGGGCACTGGAATTTATGAATTCCAGAAAGCATTGAGCGAAGGAGTTTGTACAGGAGTAGTTTTCCCAGTTAATGGTGAGGTAGTTGAAATCGCATATTATTAGGGTGTTTGAACCCTAATATTTTCCAGTATATCAAGAAAAGAGGAGTGGGAATGCTGGGGCATGATGGGGGATCTGTAGCAAGCTACAATTTGGATTGCAATTTTGCCCAGAGTTAGTTGCATAATCTCGGATGCATTATGCTGAGCAACTAGCCAGGAGGTGTGGATATCCTTAATGAATATGGGCACACCTCCACCTTTGATGTTTCGGTCCAGGTTATATGGCCGAAAAGTGTGGTATGAGTTATAGCCTGGTAGTGCAGGGGTGCTCTTTGGAGCTTTGAACCAGATCTCTGTCACTGAACAGGTATCGATGTTCTCCATTTTAAGGAGTGCCTTGAGTGAGTGCATTTTGAAATTTAGACTTCTAGCATTGAGTAACATTACCCTCAGCTTTTGCTTGCCTGTTCCGGTTACATTTGAAAGAGGTCTAAAAAAAGGCACTATAGGGGCGGCAAGAGCCTTAGCCAGTATCCGGAATCCCATGGGTGAGAGGTGCAGGCCATCTCTGGCAAAGCATCATGGTCTGTCAACCATGTCGTCCCAGGCAGACTGATACTGGATCCCCTTAGAATGACACCAGAAACGTAGCCAATTGTTGAAGAAAATCATTTTGTCCTTGTACTGCAGTATCATTCTGGGTGATGGCAGAATGCTACTCAGGGCTAGGGTCGTACCCTCCCTGGGCTACAACATTGGATAGCTCTTCCATGTCTCTTTTCAAGTAGTCCAGGGAGGCAGGTCTCAGGTCATTCACACCAACATGGACAATGACAGTCATATTTGTACTTGATATATATATATATATATATATATATATATATATATATATATATAAATATAACATCGATAACATCCCCATAAATATAAATATATATATATAGGACATTGCACAGGAAACGGGTTTAAATTACGCTAATCTTGCCTACCATGTTCAAGTAAGTGTGGCAGTGTTATGCATGTGTTACGATCATTGTATTACTTAGTCCTTATGGTAGGCAAGATTAGCGTAATTTAAACCCGTTACCTGTGCAATGGTTGGGGAAGAAAAGCTCCAGATACCTAATAAACAATTATAAAAAATAATAAAAATTATACAAACATAGCTATTTTGTACAAAGAGCATAGAAAATATAAAAGGAGTAAAATCAGAGTTTTACATTTGATGCAGCATACACAGTGGTTAGAATACTGAGAAACAATTAAACAAGATAATATACAACAAATATACAACTGCTTGAACAAATTCAAATAGAAGTTTCCATAGACAAACAGGGTCAAACTAGAAAGCATAACTATATTGATATGATTTATATTGCATTTATCTCGTTTTAATGATGGTATACGTGTATTATTGTACGTGCCATATGTGCACAAATATTTGTACTAATCTATGTATTTACAGTATATTGACAAAGTACTGGGTCACATCAGAGGCTTGGGAGGTCATTGTTAAGAAACTGAGAACTGTTGTAAAGCTTGGCATTGAATACCATAAGTTCAGGTTATGCTATAAGAGAATAACTATGTAAAGATAACCATGTCAGCAGCCAGAACACATTATAAACTGAATGTTTTATTGTGCACATTAAGAAATGGATAGATTGGCCCAAACTCTGGACTGATGTGTGTGCTTTTTTTTTTTTTTTTTATTCCTGGGGAAATGCTATTCAGAAGTGGAGACATATAAGGGAACAGTTTTAGTGGCACACCAGGCTGATTTTTTTTTTGTCTATTGTCATGCAAAGTTGACTAAATAGCTGAATCTAGTAAAGCTGGAAATGTGAGACTGTAGCCCACTGAAGGAGGGGAGATGGGATGAGTAACATGGCCATGAATTGAAACTTGCAAAACTGCTCCTTGTGAAAAGTTTCTCAGTAATTTGTTGACACTTTTGCAAGTTTCCTTCAGAGAATGTGCAGTACATCAGTAGGAATAACATTTGTAAAACTCAGCGCATACCAGTCAATGACACATGAGCTGCGGACTCTCAAACTTGGCATTTTTTTTCAGGTGGTCCATTCTAAGTGAATGGAAGTCTAGTCCGACAACAAATTGTAGGGCTATTTGTTCTCGCAGTCTGTGTATTGAGACAGATTTAGCTTTCCAAAGGAATCAATGTCTGCCTCTATGAGGGCAGACAAAAGAAAAACGAAAATTAGGAAAGAGCACTTTTGCTGCAGGCAGCTTTAGGAAGTGCAGTAAATCATGGCAAGATAAAACAAATATATGTTTTTTCATGGTTTGCCCGTAGTGGTCCTTTAAGGAATGTTGATCTTGAGTAGAGATTTTGTGTCTGCACTTAGCACACTTCTTAAAATCCTAGTTGGACATCTTTAACGCACAAACTTATGAAAAAAACAATAAATGGCTATCCTACAGCTTAACTCTACAATACCTATCAAACTAAACCTTGAGAGAGATTATACAGACACAGAAAAGTACCTTGGCAGGAGAGGCAGTCAGAAGGATATGCACATATACGAAGGATACCCCTTACCAAAGGAAGAGCCCTTGTAAAAAAAATAAATAAATTGAAAAAATAAATCTGATGCTTCATGTGGCAACCAAGATCTGAGGCACAGTGGAGGGAATTACAGGTAGGGAAGGAGTCTGAGCTAAATCCGTGAAGCTTCAGAGATGGTGTCACGATCAGACAACCCATGCACGGAATCAGCCAAAAATAGACAACACTGGATCCTTCATTTTAGCCAGTGGTTGCAACTGTCAATTTGACAACTGCTCCAATCATTAAAGTTATGTACTCACCATAACTTTCCATGGGAGTTGTTAATCTCGCCTTCATTCTTGACTGATGGGTTCGGCCATATGCAAAGCTAGAGGTCTTCCAGTAGATTGAGGCCAAGCCCATATCCCATGATGCACTGTGAATTACCACAGATCTTGTTTGCTGCGTGTACTATAACCATATAAATGAGCTATCCCCCTATAGAAAGGAAGAAGAAATTGAGCAACCAGGATGAGACCAACATCTAGGTCAGCTATCAGTCAGGAGGGGGAAGGAGGGAGGGACGTAAGAATGAAGGCTAGATGAACTCACATGGAATGTTATGGTGAGTATGTAACTTCTTAATGTGAAGTTGTTCAATCTTGCCGTTCATTCTTCAGTGATGGGTAGCGTCCCTAGCATCCATCAATCTCAGGTGGCTCACGGGAGTACATTCTTCAGGACCATAGACCCAACCCAAAGGAAGCCCTGTCCCTGGAGGCCTTATCAACTTTATAATGAGTGATAAGGGTATGAGGTTTTGACCAAGTGGCTGCGGCACAAATGTTATCAAGGGGCAGTTTGGCTTGGAACGCAGAGGATGTAGAAACTGCTCTGGTTGAATTGGCTTTAATTTTGTGCTGCAAAGGCATATTAGCAGTTGAATAGAAAAAGGTGATACAATCAAACAACTAGACAGTTGTTTTGGCCACTAGCCTACCTTTCATGGATTCAGAGAATGAAACAGAGCTGGTCTGAATTCCAGATATCTTTTGTTCTATCCAAATAAAATCTGAGCTGTGAACATCAAGTTTGTGCAGGATATATTGCTGAATGATTAAGGAAGAAAACTGGTAACTAACTTGGTTGATATTGGTTTCTGAACAAACTTTGGGCAAAAAGGAGGGATTTGTCCTAAGTGATACTCTGTCAGCATGAAAAAACAAATGAGGGCTGATGGATAAAGCCTGAAGCTCTGACACTTTGTGGGCAGAAGTAATAGCTACCAGGAAAAGTTATGTACTCACCGTAACGTTCAGAGTAGGTAAACTTCATCTGTCGGCAACGTGTGGGTTTCGGATCCGAGCCGGCAGCATACCAAGCAAAAGATTAAAGCTCCTCCCCCCTACCCATACTACACTGCAACCTCCTTCCAATCCTCAGACAAAGGATGCCACTCCACACGTGACACCAACAAACTAAAACCTGAGACCTCTGAACCAAGGAAAAAACCTCAAGCTCGTGAACTCCGAACAGAGCTCAGCAAAAATAAACGCCCACGTAAGGGGGGAAGGAGGGAGGGACGGTTGCTGACAAATGAAGTTTACCTACTCAGATGGAACGTTATGGTGAATACATAACTTTAGCTGAAGTAGTTAACTTCATTTGATCAGGAACCTGTGGGACAGTCCCCAGCTACCTGAAATCTTGGGAGGCCCTTAAGGAAGGATATTCCAGAGCACTGCAGAGCCAAAGGAAGCCCTTCCTCTAGACACCAAATCCAGTTTACAAGGAGTGATAAAGGTGTGAGAGGACGCCCAGGTAGCCGCTGAGCAAATGTCATCCAGGGAAACTAGACCAGAATGCTGCAGACATTGCCATACAATGTGTAGAATGAGCATGAACTCCTACTGGTTCTGGTAAGCCAAGCTCTCTGTATGCTTGTAGGATACAAAGGGAAATCCACCTAGCAAGAGTCACCTTTGAAACTGGGTTCCCTAAAAAAGGCTTAGAAAAAGGAAACAAAAAGTTGATCAGATTTACTAAAGATCGCCAGTCCTGTGCAAATAAAAATGTATTTGCCTGTGAACATCCAGCAAATGAAATTTGTATTCCCCTTTGTTCTGAAAATTAGGGAAAAAGACAGGCAAATTAATAGTTTGATTAATGATAGTCTCAGAAGCAACTTTAGGGAGAAGACTGATTAGTCCCGAGAGACACCTTGTCCTCATGAAATGTAAGATATGGCGGATTCATACAAAGAGCCTGAAGCTCCGACAGTCCTGGCTGAAGTTATAGCTACCAGAAAAGCAGTCTTCCATGACAAGAATTTTAAGTCAACTGATGCTGAGGGCTCGAAAGGAGGCACAACTAAGGGCCTGAAGAACTGCAGTCAGATCCCACAGCGGGGACGGACTATTAATAGGTGGTCTCAGAAGAAAAGTGCCTTTCAAAAAGGTCTTACAAATTCTGGCAGCAGCAAGAGCACCTAAATTGTCCCCTACATGGAAATGAGAAATAGCTGCCAGCTGGACCTTCACCGTGGAAGAGCTGGCTCCTTGCTGGAAAATAAGAGAAAGTCTAATACCGCTGGAATAGGAGCAGTAAAATAATCTAGATTTCTCTGTGAAGGCCAAATGGAGAAGAGTCTCCATTTGCTACAGTAAATTGTCCTAGTAGAGGATTTATGTGCCGCAACCAAGATAGATTTAACAGGGGAACAGATACCGGGAGTCCTAGCAACTAGTGGAACTGGAGCAGCCAAGCTGTGAGCTTCAGGCTGTCCAGATTCGGAGGAAGCATTCCCGAGGGATGACTAATAGATCTGGAATGGGATCCAAGGTGGAGCTATGAGATGATACCACAGGCAGGGGAACCAGACTTGACTAGGCTAGAATGGGGCTATGAGGATCCCCAACCGGCGAGCTTTCTTTAAGAATTTTATCATGAACGGGAGATGCGCTAAACAAGACCGGGTGGCCAAGCATGAACAAGAGAGTCTCTGGAAGCTTCCCTCATCAGGGGGATTAGAGCGAAAACCTTGCTGCACTTTGCATTGGATGGTGATGCAAAGATTGCAAGGCTGACCCCACTTGAGGAAGATCTGTTACGCTACACAAGGGTTCAGAGACCATTCGTAGGGAGAAAGGATAGCTGTGCTCAATTTGTCCGCCAAGATGTTGTACCGACCCGGAATGCGTGTTGCTATCAGAAAGTGGTTGGTGGGGATGGTCCATTCCCAGACTCATGGCTTCTCGACAAAAAGGATAAGACTTGGTCCCCCCCCCCCGTCTGTTGATATACCAGACCACAGACAGTGACTGGATCGCAATAAAGGAACGTCCCTGCAGCAAATTCCAGGATTGGAGCCACCACGTGAGAATTTCTGCACACACTGCTCAGAGGGATCGGAAAATCTAGAGGTTGATGAAATATCTACCACTGAACTTGCAACGTCCACTGTAGAATTCTCATATGCAGACAAGCACAAGGGATCAGGTGGATAGCTGCTGCCATGGACCCTAAGGCTCTCTGGTCTAATTCTGCAGGGGGTGCAGGGGACTGCAGAAGCGCTAACACATGAAGTGCCAGGCTGTGTAGTCTGTCTGGGATTAAGAATACCCTGGCCTGAAGAGAATTTATTCTCGCCCCTATGAAGTCTAACACTTGAACAGGTTGAAGGGAAGACTTCCCGAGATTTATGGTAATCCCTAACAGAGGTGATATCCAGAGAAATATCCGACTAGTAAGAGTAGATGCCTGGTGGGGGCGGTGAGGAGCCAGTCGTCCAAGTACGGGAAGACCCGAATGCCCTGAAGTCTTAGGTGGGCCGCTGCAACCGCCATGACCTTGGTGAACACCCTAGGGGCTGTGGTGAGACTGAAGGGTAGGGACCCTGAATTGATAATGACTGGTCCCTAGCCAAAAGCGGAGGAACCTCCTGGATTGCCTGTCCGTCAGAATATGGTAGTACGCATTCTTGAGGTCTATCAAGCACAACCAGTCTTCCTCCTGCAGGAAGGGCAGGATGGATTGAAGCATGACCATCAGGAATGTTTCCTTGGCAACAAACAAGTTCATTTTTGTTAGGTCGAGAATCTGCCTTAGGTCCCCCATATTTTTTGGCACCAAAAAAGAACCTGGAATAGATGCCTGATCCGGACTGGTCTGTGAGCACCTGCTGGATGGCTCTTTTCTAGCAGCTTTTGGATTTTCAAAGGCGCAGCCTCCCTCTGAGCGGGTGGGACGTCCGGGAGCCACCTTGTGCAAGGGGGCTTATGAAGGGAATAGAATAGCCTCTGGATATTATTCGAAGCACCCAGTGATCTGTCGTGATGGACTCCCATTGGGCTAGGTGCATTGAGAAATGCCCCCCCCCCCGACTGCCTCCCAAGAGGAGCAGTTAGGCAACACCTCAGGGTTGCTGCGTGGGTCGATCTGAAAAAGGTTCCCATAACCCTAAGTTCTTCGGCCCCCCTCTGGGCTGGCATCCACCTTGTCCCCCTCTACCTCTGGGGGAGAAAGAGTCCTGAGCTTTCCGGGACTTGAGTTTTCCGGAACCACAGCTTCTTTTGCCCTTGCTGGTTCCTGGAAAAGGACCTTTGAGGATTAGAGAAGCTGATCCAGACGGCTGACAGCATTTTCCAGTCTTTCTCACTCTGGACAAGCATATCGGACAGTCTTCCCAAAAAGGGTCGAACCGTCAAAGGGTGCATTAGCGAAGGACACCTTGAAGGGCTCCGAGAAATCGCAAAGATGGAGCCAGGCGTGACTCAAGGCAATGCCGGATCCGCTAGCCCTAGCGGCTCCCTCAGTGGCATGAGTAAACGTATGGACGTATTGGACACTAACTTGAGTGGCCATACGAGCAGAGAAGGTCCATTTATCCTTGGCCAACATGGACTCCGGGGGAGACTCTGCGTACTCTTTCACACGGTCCTGCTGCAGTCGAATTACATGGGCCAAGTAATTAAGTGCCCTTATAGTAAAGGTAGCTGAAGCAAAAAAGTCTGCTTTCCAAGATGGTCCATTGCCCTAGACTCCTTCCCTGGGGGGTGGACCAAGGAACTTTCTTGGGCGAGTTCTTTTCATGGCCGCTGCCACCACCATGGCATCAACCGTGGAACCTTTGTTCCAAGAAGCTCTGCCGGTGGGCTCAATATTTTGTCTGGCCTTTTGGCTATTGGCTCCAGTGTCCAGTTCCTTCCAAGCTCTCGTGGTAAGGTCCACCAAAGGGTCGGCAGGGGGGACACCCAAGAGGTAGATGGGCCTGTGTTGAATGCCTCCAGGAATACCAACTCGTCAGAGGAAGGTTTTTGGGCGGACCACCCACCCCACCTCTGGCAAAGGACTTCCATAACGTCGCCAAAGGAGAAGTCTTCAGGGGGTGATTTGGGGGAAACCTTCCCCTTCCTCCAAGTCTGTATCCTCAGTGAGGGACTCTGGGGAGTCCAAGTTCCTCCTTTTACACTGGAGTTTGTGAGGGACCTCCTCGGGTGGACTCTCCGGGGAGGGCTCAACAAATGGTTTAGTGTTCCTCCAAGGTAACTGGCTGTGGCGTAATTATATGCAGGCTGTCCCCGGGGGGGACTGGATGACTGAAGACCAGCCCAACTGCGAGGGAGCAGGGATGGACCCAGAGGACAGTGAGGGGTCTCGATCCTTCAGAGAGAACCCTCTCCATGTCAAAAGCAGAGGGAGAACTGGCCTCCCTGAAACTGGTGGTGAGGTTAGCCATGACCCTCTGATCCGGCAAAGGGAGCTGAGCCGAAGTTGGAACAGCCAGACCCAAAGGGACGGTATGCCCAGACCACAACGGAGCTGATGACACACTCATCCCCTCAGATCTGATGCCCAACGCTTCGCTCAGAGCGCTCGGGTCTGAAAGCAGATCCGACTGACGAGGGCATGGCCAGCGTAGAGGTCGAAGGTACCATCAGAGCCAACCCCTTGACTCCTGGGCTCCTTGGATCCATAGACTCATATCCAATGTTGGATCAGAGAAGGCACTATCAGGGCGAAAAAACGGAGCCGAACACCCTGCACCATGGGGGGGCCAGCAACACCCACATCTGCCGTTGAGTTTGTAGAAACCTTCGCATCATCTGATCCAGGTCTGCTTCAGAGATGCTCCGAGTCGATCTAGAGGACGCCGCCAACATGAAGACGACAGAGGGTGGTTTAGCCTCCTCCCCCGGCGAAAAACGTGGTGAATGGAGCTGAGAAGAGGATGGCCTGGTAACTTTAATAGGAGACAAAAGTCACCTTAGCGCGAGGGGCCGTTTGATCCAACTCTGCCTGCCACTTGCGGCCATTCTTTATCTTTCTCTCTCTGAATGTCAGTCTCCCTGTTTTTCTTTTATTCTCTCTTTCTTGGCCCCTCCCTCTCTCTCTCTCTGGGGTAAGGTGGGAGGGTGAGTCCCAGACAGGGGAGGAGGGCAGGAGGGCGGAAGCTGGACAGTTACAATCTTTTGCTTGGTATGCTGCCGGCTCGGATCCGAAACCTACCAGGTTGCTGATCAAGTTAACTACTTCAGATAAATGGTTTTCCACGACAAATATTTGTGGTCAAAAGATGATGCTGGTTCAAACGGGGTGGGGGGGGGGGAGATTATATGTGACAGCATAAAAATTTAGATTCCATGGAGAATAGGGTTTTCACAGGTGGTCTCATATGAAATGTCCCCTTCAGAAAGGCCTTTGATAACTTGTGGGACATTTAAACAGTCAATCCCAATATGAAAGTTAGATATAGCAGCCAGATGGACCCAAATTGTTGCTGCTGCCGCTCCTTTGTTAATCATGGTCAAGAATTCTAGTATGGATATCAAACAGGCTTGGTAAAAAAAATCAATGTTATGCTTAGAGGCCCATATGGTAAATCTCTTCCACTTACTAAGATATAATCTTTAGTGGACGGCTTATGAGAAGACAAAACGATCTGGTTTTCTCTCACTGGAAAAGTTATGAAGCCTGGCTATGTGGGGAACTGGAGCAGCCAAGCTGTCAGCTTCAATGACTGCAGACAGGGATTAAGGTCCCCCGGATGTCAGGTCTGGGACTGGGTCCAGAATCCAGGGATCCTCCAAGAGATGAAGGAATGGGAACCAAATCTGCTGAGGCCAATGAAGGGCTGTAAGGATGATGGTCCTTCTAAGGGATTTTGCTTTCTGTAGAACCTTGGGTACCAATGGGATTGGTGGAAATGCATAGAGGAGACCTGGGGGCCAATTGTGTAAGAGTGCATCCATAGGGGCTTCTCCTGGAGGGGGAATCAGGGCAAAGTAGTTTTTGCATTGTGTTGATGTGATTGGCAAAGAGGTCGCAGCAAGGCTGGCCCCATTTGTTGAAAATCCTATCCGCAATCTCTTTGAGGGACTACTCATGTGGCAACAAGATTGCCCTGCTCAGTTTTTCTGCTATCACGTTGATCTCCCCAGGATGTGCATTGCCAACAAAGAACTGGGAACAAACAGCCCACTGCCAGACTGAAGGCTTCTTGGCAAAGGGGGGTAAGATCCGGTTCCCCCTTGCTTGTTCAAGTACCAGACTACTGACAATGTCTGTCTGAATCGCAATCTTTCCTAGAGGAAAAGAATCCTGGAAGTACTGCAATGCCAAAAGTACTGTTCTTATCTCCAGAACACTGATAGGCAAGTGCGACTCCTGAACGGTCCATGTGCCTTGGGCAGTCTTTCCTGGAAAATGCCCTCCCCACCCTATCAGGGAAGCATCCGTGGTCGCAATGGCTACTGGAGGGGGTAGAACAAAGGGGTGCCCTATGGTGACATGGAGACATCAACCATCACTGGAGATCTTTCTTGCAAGAGCTTGTAATCAATATTGTGTGGTCCATGGGTAGTTCCTGGTAAGACCATTGAGTGAACAGTCACTGAAGGATCTGCATATGCATTCTTGCTAATGGTATGGCTGGGACTGCTGCAGCCATCATACCCAATACTTTCACAACTTCTGAAGCTGGTGCTCTCTTTCCATACCAATGTGCTGACATGCTGACGAAGAAGAAAGACTCTTTCGATTGGTAGCCTTAGAGTGGTGGTTGAGGTGTCTAGCGCTGCCCCAACAAAAACAAAATGCTGCGATGGCGACTAGGCAGACTTTTCTGAGTTGACTAATACCTAAATGATTGCAGAGTGACAGAGTGTACTCGCTTGCTTGAATAAGTTGATGCCTGGTGGTGGCGGTAAGGAGCCAATAGTCTAGGTATGGAAACACCTGGAATCCTAGACACCTCAGGTGAGCAGTTACCATTGCCATATATTTGGTGAACACTGAGGGCTGTAGTGAGACCAAAGAGCAGGGCTCGAAACTGAAAATGATTGGCTCCCAGCTGGAACCGCAGGTGATCTCTGGATGGCCTGGCCATCTATGTGGTAGTACACATCCTTGAGATCTATAGAGCACATCCAATTATCTTTCCCTAAGAAGGGAACTATAGACTTAAGCGTGACCATCCAGAACTTTTCTTTACATATTGGTAGAGTCTGCTGAGGTCCAAAATGGGTCTCCAAATGCTGCATTTTCTTTGGAACCAAAAAAAAATCTTGCAGTAGCTCCGGATCCTGTCTGGTCTGCTGGGACTAGCTGGATGACTTTTGTAGCAACTTTCGGACCTCTATAGTTGCTTGTTCCCTGTAACTGGGTGGAACGTCCGGGATTCTCCTTACGGACGAGGGAGGTGTGGTGAATAGTATGAAGTACCCTCTGGAAATACTTTGCACCTAGCTGTCTATTTCTTGCCAGGCGTTTGGGTTAAAAAGATAAGCAACCCCTGACTGCCTCCAGAGCAGGACAGTCGGGCCTCCTTTCAGGAGCGCTAACAGGGCTGCCCAGCGAAGTGATCTGTCACCCTGATGTTGCAGACCCCCTCTGCCACAAGGGCGGCATCTTCCACTATTACCCCCTCCCTCTGCCCCTGGAAGGGGGTTCACCACGTGTCCTGAATGGCTTCTTGGGCTTTCCGGAACCACATTTTCCTTCCCCTTTCACCTTTGGGATAAGGTCAGGTATGGGTGGAAAAACAGACTCCAACAGCAGAGTGTTTCCCTCCTGTTCACACCTTGTCAAGACTTCCTTCACTTTAGGCCCAAAAAGGGATGAGCCATCAAAGGGGATGTTAAAGGATGACTAAGGGCTCCGCAAAGGGACACAAGCACATCCATGAATGTCTTCTAAAAGAGATTCCTGTACCTGCTGGCCTACTCATTCCATCAGCTGCAAAGGATGAGAAGCATGGACGAGTTGACAATAGAATTTAGGGTAGAAAGCTAGGCAGCAACTTTGTCAGAGGCACCTGCTGCTACTGTACCCTGAAGAGCATCTCCCAACTCCTTAAGGACTTAAGAACTGCAACCTACTAAAAAGGGTCAAGTAGTTCAGTGAACGAAAGCAAGTGTCACTGAACTGAACATGAGTTTCTCATATCCATCCATGATCCTAGACTATTAGGAGGAGGGATAGATGAAGTCAGACATTTCTTTTTTGGTAGCCACCGCCACCACCATGGCATCAACTGGGACTCCTTTGGTTTAGGAAGTTTTGTCTGGTGGGGCTGATTTAAACTTGTTAGGCCTCCTAGGAACAGGCTCCATGGACTCCAATGACTCGCACGCCCTTAGAGACACCAAATGAATGAGCTCATCGAAGGGCGGGGACACCCAAGAGGTGAAGGGTTGAGAGACAAAAGCCTCCAGGAGAACAGACTCACCCTCCGTAGGGCTTTTGGACTGCCAATCACCCCTCTGCCTAAGGATCTCAAGTATCTCAGCAAAGGAGATTCTCAGAGGGGGACCATGGGGACCCTTCTGACTCATCCAAGTTAGCGTCAGATGTCAAGACTCCTGTCGGGAGTCCAAGTGCCTCCTCTTGCACAATCTCTTCCTGGGGACCTCCTCAGTGGGAGCCTCTGGGGAGGTCTCGGAAGAGCAGGGGGCACCCTGTGGGACTACCTGAGGCTCTGGGTTTCTACGCTTGGCCTGGATGATGTAAGCAGACAGGCACTTTAGGGGATGAAGAAGCAAGGCCTTTAGTAGAGGATGTCCTGGAGACTGTTCTCCTCATGGCTTCGAGGGCACCATGGCTCTAATGGGAATGAATAGACTGATCCGAGAGAACAGTCAAACCCACCCGTACAGTGGCAGTGGGCTCAGAACCGGAGGGAGGAGCAGAGCTCATCTGAGCCGAAGCTCCGAGAAGTACAGTCTACACAGACAAGTCGGTCTGATTATCCTCCCTGGATCCGACTGGAGAGTGCTGGCTCGAGTCCCCAGTCGGCACACAGGACGTCAGAGTGGATGGAGCAGAGGACACTGGAACAGGTCTTTGCTCCAAAGGCTCCACAATCAGGTCTGCTTCTTGTGGCTCTGAAGGGCCGATATGGCTTAGAGGAGTTGTAGCCAAAGCAGGAGTAGTGGTCTTCAGCTCCAAAGCCGCTTGGGTCGGAACAGACAATTTAGCAAGGCCTGGTGCCTGTTAAAGCTTCTGCACCAATCGATCCATATCCAAATTTGAAAGGCTGACCGATCTAGATGAATGCACCGATGGTGCTGACTGGAGTAATGGTGATGGAGGCACTTCGGATACTGGCTACAAGGCTGTGGGTTGGCTCCAAAAAGAAATGACTGTCTGCTCTGAAGTCTGTGGAGCCAAAGTCACAGAGTCAGACTGAGTGCTTGGGGTCCTTAGATTCAGAGGATTTAAGGACTTAGATTTGTTGGCCACATCCTGGTCTCAGCCTCTTGAAAGGGGTGTTTAAGCAAACCCCTGTCCATTAATAAGTTATGTACTCACCATAACGTTCCATCTGAGTAGGTAAACTTCATTTGGTAGCAACCTATGGGTCTTCGGACCCGAGCCGGCAGTTTCCAACAGCCGAGATCAGAGCTCCAAGCTCCTCCCCCTACCCATAATCCCCTGCCATCCCTACCTGACCTCAGATAGAGTTTGCCTAATGCAAGACCTGCACCAAATAGCCAGTCTATGATCTGACCTTGATATAATCACATGACAGAGTAATATAAACATCCGACGGTCAGGGGGAAGGATGGGGGGACGGTTGCTGCCAAATGAAGTTTACCTACTCAGATGGAACGTTATGGTGAGTACATAACTTCTTAATCTGAAGTAGTTAACTTCATTTGGGCATCAACCTATGGGACAGATTCCCCAGCTACCTAAATCTTGGGAGGTCCTTATGGAAGGATGTTCCGGAGCACTGCAGAGCCAAAGGACACTCTCCCTCTGGAGACCAGATCCAACTTATGATTTATAAAGGTATGAGATGAAGCCCAAGTGGCTGCCGAACAAATTTCATCCAATGAGACTCTAGAACGAAAGTCAGCAGAGGTGGAAATTGACCTAGTAGAATGGGCGTGGACTCCTTGGGAAGTGGGCGGGCCAGAACTTTCCTATGCCAGTAGAATACACCGAAATCCACATGGACAGTGTGACTTTTGAAACTGATTTCCCAAAATTAGATTCGGCAAATGAAATAAACAGCTGGTCTGATTGCCTATGACCAGCTGTTCTGTGTAAGTAGAAACGTAGTTGTCTATAAACAGAGTGCAACTTGTATTCGCCTTTGTTTTGGTAACTGAGGAAAAAAGACCGGTAAATTAATAGCTTGATTGATATTTGATTCGGAAGCAATCTTAGGAAGAGGGATTGGTCCTGAGGGATACTCTGTCTTTATGAAAGGTCAAATACGGTGGCTTGGCAGAAAGGGCTTGAAGTTCAGAAAACCTTCTGGCCAAAGTGATAGTGACGAGAAAGGCTGTTTTCCAGGATAATTGTTTAAGATCCACTGAAGCTGCAGGCTCAAAAGGGAGGAGTTGTCAAAGCCTGGAGTACAAGCGCTAAATCCCAAGGAGGGACAACATCCTTCACCGGGGGTCTTAGTAGGAAGGTACCCTTCAAAAAGGCCTTACACAATCTGGTTGAGATCAAAGGGCCTAGGTCACTCCCCACATGATAATGTGAAATTGCTGCCAGCTGAACTCTGACTGTGGAAGAGCTGGCTCCTTGGTCAAAGTCCTAACAAAAAGTCTAACACCGCAGGCAATGGAGCAGTTAAGGGGTCTAAGCTTTGTTGCTCCACCGAGAGAATCATTTCCATTTGCTATCATAAAGTCTTCTAGAAGACGGCTTGTGGGCTGCCACCAAGATAGCTTTGACTGGGTAAGAGATACCGGGAGTCCTAGCTAGAAGTGGAACTGGAGCAACCAAGCCGTGAGCTTCAGATTGTCCAGATTCGAGATCGGAAGGTCTAACGGGTGTGAGATCAGATCCGGGATGGGATCCAGAATCCAGGGCGGATTCACTAGATGAGACCGTAGATAAGGGAACCAAGCCTGACTAGGCCAGAATGGGGCAATGAGGATTATTCGGCTCCCCAGCCAACTGGCTTTCTGTAACTTCAGCATTAGAGGAAGAGGAGGGTAAGCATAGAGGAGACCGGGCAGCCAAGCATGTACCAGAGCGTCTCGGGGGGGATTCCCCAGGTGGGGGAATTAGAGCGAAGTAGTCGTTGCACTTCGTGCTTGAGGGAGAAGCGAAAAGATCGCAACAAGGTTGACCCCATTTGGAGAATATTTGTTTCGCTACTTCGGGATTCAGAGACCACTCGTACTGTAAGAGAATCGTGCAACAGCCTGTCTGCTAGGATGTTGGACCGTCCCGGAATGGTATGAGAAAGCAGTTGGAGATCACCTATTCCCACACTCTCATGGCCTCTCGGCAAAGTTGATAGGACCTGGTTCCTCCTTGTTTGTTGATATACCAGACTACCGACATGTTGTCCGTCTGGACCGCAATAGTCCCAACGGGAAGAAGGCTCTGAAGTGCTTGCAACGCCAACAGCACCGCCCTCATCTCTAGGACATAGATATGCAGTGAGGTCTCCGTGTGGTCCCACGTGCCTTGGACTGTCCTGCCTAGACAATGTCCCCCCATCCAAGGCGAGAGGCATCCGTGGTTAGGGGATGGGGCATAGCAAAGGGCTGACCTTTGAGGAGGTCTGGGGACTGGAGCCACCACAGGAGGGCCTCCCTGCAAACCCTGCTGAGGCGAATGGGATGGTTTAGAGGGTAATGCAGAAGGACCATTGGACTTGGAGGGTCCACTGCAGGACCCTCATGTGCAAACGCACCATGGGCAGCAGGTGGATGGCAGCTGCCATAGACCCTAGGGCCCTCAGGACCAGAGCTGCTGAAGGAGCTGAGGATTGAAGAATGGCCCGCACATGGAGTCTCAGGGTTTTGAAGTCGGTCCGAAGTCAAGAAGGCAAGGAGCCGGCTTGTATCCAATCTGGCTCCGATGAAGTCTATGATTTGTGTCGGCAGAAGGGAAGATTTTTCTGCATGGACTGTGATCCCCAGCTGGGGAGCTAGACGGAGGAAAGAGTCCCTGGCCGTGCAGAGTAGATGCCTTGTGGGGCGGTTAGGAGCCAGTCGTCCAAGTAGGGGAAGACCTGAATTCCCTGGAGTCTCAGGGAGGCCGCCATCACTGACAAAACCTTGGTAAACACCCTGGGGGCTGTAGGGAGACCAAAGGGAAGGACCCTGAATTGGTAATGGCTGGCTCCTAGCCGGAAGCGGAGGAACCTCCTGGAGTGTCTGTCCATCAAGATGTGGTAGTACGCATCCTTGAGGTCTACAGAGCACATCCAGTCGTTCGCCTGCAAGAGGGGGAGAATGGATTGTAGTATGACCATCCAGAACTTTTCCTTGGTTACTGACAGGTTCAAGAAGGATAGTTAGAGGACTGGCCTTAAGTCAGTCTTTTTTGGCACCAAGAAGAACCTGGAGTAAAAGCCCGATCCAAACTGGTCTGGGGGGACGTGCTGAATGGCTCTTTTCTAGCAGCTGCTGGACTTCCGTGGCCTCCCTCTGATCGGGGGGCATCGGGAAGGAATCTAGGATTGCGAGGGGGATGAAGAAACGGGATTTGGTAACCTCTGAACATGATATGAAGCACCCAGCGATCTGTCGTAATGGACTCCCAAGCTGCCAGGTGCCTCGAAAAATGCCCCCACCCCACCCCCCGACTGCCTCCAGAGTGGAGCAGTCTGGTAACCCCTCAGGGTTGCTATGTGGGCCGATCAGAGAACAATTCGCTGGACCCAAAACTCCTCTGACCCCCTCTGCCACTGGGGCGGCGTCCACCCTGTCCTCTGCCTCAGAAGGACTGGGTGTCAGGAGCGTCATGGGACTGTTGCGACTTCTGGAACCACATCTGTCCATTTGGTTCTTGGAGAAAGACCTCTGGGGAGTAGAGAAGCAGACCGACGGCAGACGTCTTCCTGTCCTCCTTGCTCTGGACTAACATACGGTTTTGCCAAAGAGGGCAGAACCATCGAATGGGGCATTAGCGAACGACGCCTTGGGTTCCACGAAATCACAGTGGCGGAGCCATGCCTGTCACCTCATGACAACGCCCGCTCTGCTAGCTCTAGCGGCTCCTTCCGTAGCATGGGATAGTAGCCACTTACAGGTATTAGAAATAGACCTAAGAGTGGCCATTCAGGTAGAGTACAACTGCTTGTCCTCCGCCAACATGAACTCCGGGGGCAACCCAGAGTAATCTTTAATAAGGTCTCACTGGAGCCGTATTACCTGTGCCATGTAGTTCAGTGACCTTAGCGAGAAAGTAGCCGAACTGAAGACTCGCTTCCCAAGGCGGTCCATCGCCAGAGACTCCTTGCTAGGAGGATGGACAGAGGGACTTTCTTGGGCCAGTTCACTCTTGGCGGCTGCTGCCACCAACATGGCATCTACCAGGGATCCCTTACTCCAGTGCACTCTGTCGGAGGGAGGACTAAGTATCCTATCAGGTTCTCTTCGGGACGGGCTCCACAGTATCCGGTTCCTTCCACGCCCTGGTAGTGATCAGCTCTACCAGGGGGTCAGCTGGAGGGGACACCCAAGAAGTAGATGGGCCTGCTTCAAATGCCTCCAGGAACACAGATTCGTCCGAAGTAGGCTTTGGGGCTGACCACCCTCCCCTTATTCTGAGCATCTCCATGATGTCTCCAAAGGAGAAGTCTTTGGGGGGGTGATCTTGGGGAGCCTTCCCCTTTCTCCAAATCTGTGTCCTCTGTCAAGGACTCAGGGGAGTCCAAGTGCCTCCTTTTGCACTTGCGCTTGTGAGGGACCTCCTCAGGGGGGGCTGTCAGAGGAGGCCTCACCAGGCTCATCATGTCCCAACAAGGGAACTACCTGGGATGTTAGAGCAGGCTGTCCCTGGGGCCGGGTGATAGAAGTCAGAACCAACTGAGAGGGAGTGCGGGGTGGAGCCGTAGCTGTGGCTGGGGGCCTGGAATCCCTCGACAGAGCCCTCTCCAGCACGTCGAAAGCCGAACGAGAGCTGCTCTCTCTGGGATCCGAGAGCAAACCCTCCCTCAGATCAGACGAGCGGATCAGGGCCGGAGCCGATGCTATCAGATCCGACGGGCCAGTATGCTCCAACCTGGACGGAGCCAAAGGCACACTGACACCCTCGGATCTGAAGCTCGGCTCTCTGCTCAGAGAGCTTGGATCCACCGAAAAGGGACCAGACAGACTCGAGGGCACTGTCGGCACCGACACGCCCCCAGCTCCAACACCACTCTGCTCAGAGGACTCCAAACCCAGGAAGCGGGTTGGAGAAGGAGCAATCGGGGCGAAAAAGGGAGTAGAGCCCCCCCCCCGGAGGGGGGGGGCAGGAGCACTCCCATCTGCAGTTGGACCTGGAGGAATCTCATCATCCGGTCTAAATCTGCATCCATTAAGCTTTTGGTCGACCTAGAGGCCACCGAGGAGGGACGGGAGTGCCGCCTCTATTACCTCAAGGGAGACTGGGCCTCCTCCTTCTCCGGTCCCAGTGAGAAGCAAGGTGACCAGAGCCGGGAAGGAGAAGGCTCTGAGGTCTTAGAGGGAGAAGCCCACTTAGCTGGCGGGGCCGATGTAGAGGCCTCGGCCTGCCGCTTGTGGTGCTTCTCCCTGCACTTCTCTTTTCTGGCCTCCCTATCCTCCTGGCCCAAGGTGGGAGGTAGAGTCCAGGGGGAAGGGAAGCAGTCGTGGATACTGTCGCGGCTGCGGCAGGCACCACAGGGGGACCGGAGGTCGGAGCAGAGTCCGGGAGCAGAAGTCTCGCCAGAATCAACTTCGACCTCCGGTCCTTAAGTGCCCTGGGGTTGAACGCCACACAAATAGTGCAGCCAGAGGAAAGGTGTTCAACCCCAAGGCACAACACACAGAGTGTGGCCATCCGCTGGGAACAGCTTATGGCCACACTCGGTACATTTAGAAACAAATGCCTTTTTGGCCTCAGACATTATATACAAGAAAAGGACACACACATTAGGCCCCAATCTCAGACACCCGCCCTAACGCTCTCACGAGGGGGGGGGGGTAAGCTAAATTAAAATTTTGAGAGAAAAACTACGAGGGGATGCTAAACTCTCACAAATGCACTTTTTCTGACAGGAAAGTAAAAGAAAGATTAAATTTTCTCAAAGTCTTGCTAACAGACGCCTGGAAATTTAAGATCAAGCTGCTGGCTTCAACCGCGGCAAACTAGATCTGGGGTCAGGTAGGGATGGCAGGGGATTATGGGTAGGGGGAGGAGCTTTGAGCTCGGATCTCAGCTGTTGGAAGCTACCAGCTCGGATCCGAAGACCCATAGGTTGATGCCCAAATGAAGTTAACTACTTCAGATCTTCCTTTTCCTCCAACACTCTTGATGAAAAGGAATGGCAGATGGCACAAGATTCTTGTAAGTGGACCGCCCCTAAACAATACACACTGACATTTTGATTGCAGTCTGGGCATTTTTTAAAACCAGACTTGGGATGTTTGTCCTAGTCAGCCGCCACAGTAACTACTTTAACACTCAAACCAGATATTAATAAAGCTACTAGGCTCTAACACACACACACAAACGAGCCTGAAAGAAAGAATCCAATAAATTTTAAACTAAAAAAAGGCTGTGTATAGCCACTAGAATAACGACACACACTAAGAGATAACTAGGCCAAAGCACATGAGACCGATATTTTAAAGAGTAATAAACATACAGGAAGGGGAACTTCAAGGAAGCTATATAAACACTAACTATCCTAGTCAAAAGGATAGTAAAATTATTTAACTGCTAAATAGAAACATTTTTAAATTGTACTGGCCTGAGCTTGCACTGGAACCTCCGATCAGATGCAGCGGCAAACTGTGAATTACCCCAGATCTAGTGCATCATGGGATAGGGGCTTTGCCTCGAACTACTGGAAGACCTCAAGCTTTGCATAGGGCCATACCAGAGCCGATGGATTGGCTCCGAACCCAGTCAAGAATGAACGGCGAGATTGAACAGCTTCACATACATTTGAAGATGTACATGTCATGGGGTGTTCTGGGGTTGAGTATTTAAGGATTCTCCTTAAAATGAAAAATCTTGTGCAAATATCAGTGCTACAGGAGACGTATTAGGAAATGGTAGGTGAATCAGATAAGATTTCAGGATGGATATTCAGCAGAACACCGGGGACAAAGGGAAGTACTTGTACCAACTGCTAGAGGAGCTCCAATAGTGACAGAAGAGGGAAAGAGGATAATAATGCTAGATTTGTGGTAGTAAAAGGGCTACTGGTAAGGGAAAAGGATTACTCAGCCATGTACTTGCATTAACCTAAAATTGCTATTATGGAGCATAAGAAAATTTCAGAAGAAATAAACCGCTTTCAGCAGGGAACGTTACTTAAAGGTAGGGACTAGAACTTGATATGCATTACTGAGGATGTATCTACTGGACCTAGAAGGGAAACTAACTAGAGGGTAGATTTCTGGAGGTATTAATGAAAAATATTTGGTATGGAGAACAATCTCAGTTGTTGGAACTCTGGCAGAATTTACATATTTCCCAAGGTACAATACAGACAGAAATTATACTTCACAGGAAAGTACAGTTTTGTACCTACCATAAATGTAGATGTTAGAGTGTACACCCTGCTGCAGTTATCACATTTGGATTATCCTGTCGTCAGGCGGTCCCGCAGTCGGCCCGAATTCCAAAGTCTTGGTCCGGCATCGGTTGCTGTCTCTTCCTGACGTCAGTGCGCCAGGGGTATACAAGAGGCATCCAATGCCATTTTCTTCAGTTTTTCTTGCCCCAGATGTCAGGTGCCCCCCCCAAAAGGTGGTCAGTGATAGTACCAATAATAAAAGTTTAACACAAACAAAACATACGTCCAGCTATAAGCAAATACACCACAAAGGTTGTATCAGATTTTAAGGTATAGAAAGGTTCCAGTTAGGTCAGAGGGGATGGAGGGTAACCTGGACTGCAGCAGGGTGTACACTCTAGGATCTACATTTATGGTAGGTACAACTCTGTACTATGTTTATCATGTTACCCTGCTGCAGTCATCACACTTGGGTTGAATCCCAAAGCTAAGGATGGGAGGTGGAGTCAAACAGGGTTAGAGGCTAGAAGGCCCTGCAAAACTGCAGTGGCGAAGCCAGCTCTAGTCTTAGAGTAAAGTGGTAAATGATCGTGTTTAGTGAAGGTGTGTACTGAACTCCAAGTTGCAGCTTCCAGAATATCCTTGGTTGGCACCCCCCTGAGGAAGGCTGGAGATTTAGCTGCTGCCCTGGTGAAGTGGGGCCTTATGCTAGCAGGGACTGGTTTTCCATGATGGGTGTAGCAAAAACGTATGCAATGTCCTATCCATTTGGAAATGGTCTGTTTTGAGATGGCCTTTCCTTGTGATGCTGTAGCATAGGATACAAAAAGCTGGTCAGATTTTCTGAAAACCTTAGTTTTATCCAAGTAGTAACGTAGTTGCCTGTGAATATCCACAGAGTGCAGGAGTCTTTTTCCTTTGTTCTGTGGATTTGAGAAGGTGGGCAAATGGATGGTTTGATTTAGAGCCACACTGGATACCACCTTTGGCATAAAGGACGGGTTAGTACGTAGAGAAACTCTGTCTTGATGAAAAATGAGGAAAGGCTCTACTGCCATTAGTGCTTGTAACTCTGAGACTCTTCTGGCTGAAGTAATTGCTAGCAGCAGGGCAGTCTTCCAGGATATAAACTTTAAATCAGCTGAGAAATCTAGCTCAAAAGGTGGCAGTGTAAGTTTTTCCAGAACAAAGTTGAAGTCCCAAGTTGGTGCTCTCCTGGGAGGCCTAATGTTTTTGGTCTCTCTGAGGTACTGCCTTAGAAGTGGATGTGAAAATAAGGGAGGATCTGTGTTGTAGTGAGCTGAAATAGCTGAGGCATGGATTTTAATAGATGAAAAAGAAAGACCTTTGTGTAACTTCTCAATTAAATATTGTAGAATCTGAGGTATGCCCGGCTCAAGGGGCTTTTGGCCTTTAGCTTGGTACCAGGCGCAAAATCTTTTCCATTTGTCTGAGTAGGATTTCCTGGTGCTGGGCCTCCTGGCCTCCAGAATGACATCCATAATGTCATTTTGTGAGGGCACTAGTTTTGATTTCTTTTTGTTTACAGAGTACCCTAGGCAACTAAGGTGTTTTACAAACGCCAGATGTAAGAGAATGTTCCTTGCTTTCTGCTTGGATGAGGCAGTCGTCCAGGTATGGGTATATTTGAATTCCTCTGTCTGCAGTAGGCAATTACTGGTGCCAGGCATTTTGTGAAGACCTTAGGCACAGTGGATAAGCCAAAAGGCAGTGCAGATAATTGGTAATGGGTTAAACCTGCAATGAAACGGAGGTATCTTCTGCAATTTTGTCTGATAGGGACATGCAGGTATGCCTCCTTGAGGTCCAACTTTACTAGCCAAGCCTTCTTGCCAAACATGGGAAGAAGCTGCTGTAGTGTTAGCATCTTGAATTTGGGTACTTGCAAGTAGGTGTTTAGAATTGAAAGGTCCAGAATGGGCCTCCATGCATTGTCCTTTCTGGGGACTAGAAAGAGCCTTAACTAAAATCATTGGCCTTGCTCCAGTGTAGGTACCAGTTGAATGGCTCTCGTGTCCATGAGAGCTGTAATTTGTTTTTGTGCCTCTGCCCATTGATTTTGTGGCAGGTTTGGCATTCCTTTTATCCTTGGCAAGGTGTGAAATGGAATCTGTATCCTTGTGAGATAATGTCTAGTACCCATTTGTACTTTGTGAGGATGCGCCAGCTGTCTGCAAAAAGTGCTAATTTTCCTCCCAAGGGAGCTGCCAAGAGAGCTTTGTTTGGCAGTTTGAGGTTTAAGTCATTGTCTTTGTCTTCTAGTAGTTTGGGGCCTGTCTTCTCCTCCCTTCTGTGTTGCAGTGCCCCATTGGCGAGGTTTGTAAGGGATTTGTGCTTAACCTCTGCCCCTTGGGCGTCTGTATTTACCTCTCTGTGGTCTGTCAGAAGCTGGAAAGGACCAATTTTTTGTTGGCCAATTTCTGCTGAAGTGTGGGGGTTGTGCCTGTAAGAAATCTTTGAGTCTGCATAGATTTTGCCTTATCCTCCATTTTCTTTAAAACCTCTTCTGCTTTAACCCCAAATAAGACATCCTGCTGTAAGGGTACATCTAATAACTTTGCTTTAACATGATCAGGCGGAGTTTGTTCCTTTAACCAAGCATGCCTACGTATAACAGACCCAGTAACAGCTGCTCTACAGGACGTTTCCAAGGAATCAAATCCACATTGTAAAGTAGATTTGCCCACCTGTTCAGCTGCATGCAACAGATCCTGCATTTCCTTGAATTCAGACTGTTGAGGGTGCATGCTCATCTTTTGTTTTGAGACATTAGAAATTGCTGGTATTTCAGCATGTGAAATGGACAATTTTGTGCTCTCATAGCTAGAGTAGCTGAGGTCTAAACCTTCTTCCCCCACCTATCTAGTGCTCTGGAGTCCCTTTCACAGGGTACAGGATTTTTAGCCATAGAAGCCTTAGCCCCTTTGGGACCCTGAAAGATTGGCTCTGGATCAGCAACAGGGCTTTTGTAAAGGAATTTGTGTGAGTCAGGCACTCCATATCTGTCTGGTTTGGCTGCAGCAGAAGGCAGAGAATCTGGATTTAGACTAGATTCTAAGTAATCATCCACAATGTCTAAAACTGGAGGGATAGCAAGTGGTCTGTGCTGGGGGAGTAAAAGAAATTGAGCCTTTTCTTTGAGTCTGAGTAGCCCTGACCTTCCCAGTGGAAATGTTCCCTCATGGTATGTAAGGTTTCCCCAAAGGAATAGTCTTCAGGGGGAGAAGCTGAGGGAATGGAATCTTCAGCATCAGAATCTTAAGGGGGAAAAGGAGTAATCCTGTTCCTCAGAGGAGTCTGAGAAAATAGACACTTGATCAGAGGAGGCATAATCCTCTTGTCTAGGCCTTTTGTCTGGGGGGGGGGGGGTTGGGAACCCCTGATCAAAGAAATCTTCAGCCATTTTAAGCATCTGTTTCTTAGGCATGGTGCCTTGTGCTGGAGACTGATGTGCAGTCTTTTTTGGTTTCAGAGGAGTCTTAAGCTTAGCATAAGATTTTATGGTGAGAGTAGTCGGTCTGAAGACACCTTCTGTGACCGAAGGTGTTTCCACAGCACCGGCTTCTTCTGCAATGTTGTCGGTAGGGCCTAAAGAAAATGGCTGCGTCAGCCTAGTACTCTCTGCTTGAGAATCCAAAGTGGTCTGGGGTTCCAATTCTGCAGTCGCCAGGGGCTGCATAGGCGCCTCACTGAAAACCAGAAAAAGTACAGTTTTGTACCTACCATAAATGTAGATGTTCGAAGATCCACATTGCTGCAGTCCTGACACTTGGGTAGTCCGCTGTCCCAGTCGGCCCGAATACCAAAGTATAAGGCTGACGTCGGTCAAGGCGCATTAGTCTGACGTCAGGACGTCAGGGTACAAATGCGCATGACCGACGTCATTTCCTCAGTCTTTTCTTGCCCCAGATGTCAGAAGACCCTAAAAAGATAAGGCCAAACCAAAAAACAACAACACACCAAACACCACTGTACCAAATATATGTACACTATATACAAAGTCAGAAAGGTACAATCCCACCCACACAACCACCCCTAAACACAGAGGAGAAGGAGGGAGGGTAAATTGGACTGCAGCAATGTGGATCTTCGAACATCTACATTTATGGTAGGTACAAAACTGTACTATGTTCTTCATCTCACATTGCTGCAGTCCTGACACTTGGGTAGAATCCCAAAGCAGAGGTAAGGGAGGATAGCAAATCACAAAGAAGCAGGAGCTGACAACATGCCCTGTAAAATAGCAGTGGCAAAACCAGCCCTAGATTTAGAGTAGAGAGGAAGGTGGTAATGCTTGGAGAAAGTATGCACTGAACTCCAAGTAGCTGCCTCCAAAATATCCTTCGTTGCCACCCCCCTTAGAAATGCTGTTGAAGCGGCAGTAGCCCTAGTGGAATGAGGCCTAATCCCAGCTGGAATCTCTTTGCCATGATGGGAGTAACAGAAAGTAATGCAAAACCCAATCCACTTAGAAATAGTTTGTTTTGACACAGGCTTACCCTGAGAACTCAAAGCAAAAGAAACAAACAACTCCTGAGACTGCCTAAAATCCTTAGTCCTGCTTAAATAATAACGTAATTGCCTGTGTACTTCTAAACTGTGCAAAATCTTTACCCGGTTATTTTGGGGATCTGCATAAAAGGTAGGCAAATGAATAGTTGTGTTTAAAGCCACACTAGAAACCACTTTAGGCATAAAGGAAGGATTAGTACGTGAAGATACCCTATCCTTATGAAAAATCAGGAAAGGCTCAACCGCCATAAGGGCCTGCAATTCAGACACCCTTCTTGCAGAGGTAATGGCTAACAAAAATGCAGTCTTCCATGACAAATATTTCAATTCAGCAGTAGCTGCAGGCTCAAAAGGTTGTAGAGTGAGTTTCTCCAACACAAAATTGAGGTCCCAAGCAGGAGTAGGAGCTCTACGTGGGGGTCTTATATTCTTTGCCCCTCTAAGAAATTGCTTGAACAAAGGATGAGAAAACAATGGCGGGTCACAATCATAGTGAGCTGAAATTGCTGCAGCATGAATCTTAATGGAAGAGAAAGACAAACCTTTGTCCAATAACTCAGTAAGATATTGAAGAGCCACACTCAAATTTGGCTCAGAAACATCCAAATCCTTTGCTGCACTCCAAAATAAAAATCTCTTCCATTTTTCTGCATACACTTTCCTTGTACTAGGTCTTCTGGCTTCCATAATCACATTCAAAACTTGTTGAGGAAGCTGAGACCTGCTATGGCTTAAAACAGAATATGCCAGGCTGTTAGATGAAGAGAGTGAAGCTTGACATTGAGTAGATGCCCGTCCTTCTGAGACAATAGGTGTGGAATCAAAGGTAAGGGCCATGGAGGCTTCCTTACCAGACTCCTCAGCAATGGGTACCAGTGCTGCCGAGGCCAATCTGGAGCTATTAAAATCATCCTTGGCTTGTCTTGTCTGACCTTTAGGAGTACCTTTGGGAGGAGAGGCAGAGGTGGAAAGGCATACACATGAAGATTTTTCCAACTGAAAGAAAGAGCATCCACTTTCCAGGCTGTGTGATGAAACCTTTTCGTGCAAAACTTTGGCAGCTGGTGGTTTAGTGGAGAAGCGAACAGATCTATGTCTGGAGTTCCCCATGACACTGTCAATTTCTGAAATACATGAAGATCCAGTTTCCACTCGTGGGGATCCATGATTTGCCTGCTTAACACATCTGCTAAGGAGTTCTGTGCCCTGGCAGAAACCTTGCTTGAAGATTCAGTTGCAAGCTTAACGCATGTCTCCCACAAAATCATTGCTTGCCTGCATAGAGGATAAGAATGTGTTCCCCCTTGCTTGTTGATGTACCACATGACAGTTGTGTTGTCTGTTAGAATCAACACCTGCCCTGGAAGAAGTAAATCCTTGAAAGCCAGTAATGCAAACTGGACTGCTAACATCTCCTTCATGTTGATATGTAGATGTTGCAGTCTGGCAGGCCACTTGTCATGTATCCACTTTCCATTCAGATGAGCTCCCCAAGCTGTGTCTGAGGCATCTGTCGTTAGAATCTGACTCGCCTCTGGCCGGGTCACAGAGAGTCCCTTGTTTAGGTGACATTCCTGAGCCCACCACAAAAATTCCTTTTGAATGCAAGGTATTATTTGAATGACAGTGTCCAAATCCTGGCAGTGCTGTGTCCAAACATTTTGAGATACCATTGCAGCTTCCTCATATGCAGTTTGGCATTGGGAAGCACCAGAATACAAGATGCCATGAACCCTAAGGCTTGGAGGACTGTCCTTGCAGTCAGCCCGGACTGATGAGAAAGTTGATGGAAGTAAAGAGAAAGATTCTGTTGTTTGTCCGGGGTTAAAAAGGCCATCTGGGCTGCTGTATTCAGTCTCACACCCAGAAAGCACATGTCTTGAGAGGGTACTAGACTGGACTTTATTTCGTTCACAGAATACCCTAGGCATCTTAGCACTGCTATCACATATTCCAAATGCTGAAGAAGCACGTCCCTTCCTTGAGCCAGAATCAGGCAATCGTCCAAATAAGGATAGATTTGTATTCCTTTTTAGCCTGAAGAAAGCTATCACTGGAGCCAGAACCTTTGTGAATACTCTGCGCAGTAGATAAGCCAAAGGGCAATGCAGAGAACTGATAATGAGAATTCCCAGCTCAGCAGATACTTCCTGCAAATCAGTCTGATAGGAACATGAAGGTAAGCTTCCTTGAGATCCAAAGTTACCATCCAGTGATCTTTGCCCAGCAGAGGTAAAAGCTGTTGTAACATCAACATTTTGAACTTGGGAATGTCCAGATAAGTGTTGAGGATAGATAAATCCAAAATTGGTCTCCACGTGTTCCCCTTTTTTGGTACTAGGAACAGGCGTGAATAAAATCCTAGGCCCCTTTCTGGCACAGGAACCGGCTGAATGGCCCCTATTTGGAGTAACAGAGAAATTTGCTTGTGAGCCGCTTTCCTTTGTTGAGGAGGAATGTCTGGCATGCCTTTGAAAGGAGGCAAGGTATGGAAATAAAACCTGTAACCGTGGTGAATGATATCCAATTACCCATCTGTCTTGGGTAATTAAACTCCAGTTTTCTTTGAAAAAAGTGCCAACCTTCCTCCCAAAGGTGCTGCCAGACGAGAAGATTCTGGCAGCTGAAAAGGCAGGTCATTGTGTCTGTTTACGAAAGGACTGACCCCTGCCCTCACCAGAAGACTGAGCAGGTGAACTCCCTGTTCTAGGTCTAAAAGAACCTTGAGCTCTGCCCCTACCACGTCTAGACCTACCCCTAGACTGGGAATCATAAGCAGGATATGTCCACCCCTTGGTAGGCCAATTTCTACTAAACTTCGGAGGCTGAACCTGCAAAAAATCTTTAACAGTCTGCATAGACTTAGCCTTGTCTTCCATTTTCTTTAGAACTGCTTCCACAGGAACCAAACAACACATCAGATTGTAAAGGAGCATCTAAAATCCTTGTCTTCACATGCTCAGCTAAATTCTGATCCCTCAACCAGGCGTGCCTGCGAAGAACCGAACCAGTGGCAGCCACCCTCGAAGAGGCCTGCACAGCATCAAAACCACATTGCAAAGAGTGCTTACCCACCTGTTCAGAAACATGAACTAAATCCTGCAACTCTTTACACTCAATACCTTCCGCCAAAGCATCCACCTTAGACTTTAATTGTGAAAGGAGATAATTTTGGTATTTCAACATGTGAAACTGGCAATTCAAAGCTCTCATGGCCAAAGTGGAAGTATACACTTTCTTTCCCCATCTATCCAAAGCCCTCGCCTCTATCTGGAGGAACAGGATTTTTAACAGAAGCCTTAACACCTTTAGGCCCCTGTGAAACAGTTTCTGGGTCTGCCCTAGGGCTCTTAAAAAGATACTTATGAGCTTCAGGCACCCTATAATATCTATCCGGTTTAACTGGAGCAGGAGGCAAAGAATCAGGGTTCAGAGAAGCCTCTGCAAAAACATCTTCCACCACATCCAGAACAGGAGGTATAGCTAAAGGCCTATGCTGGGGTAGAAACAAAAATTCCCTAAGCCTTTTCCTGGAATCAGAGAAATCCTGACCTTCCCATTTAAAATGCTCCCTCATGGAATGAAGAGTCTCTGAAAATGAAAAATCCTCAGGAGGAGAAGCAGAAGGAGTAGAATCATCAACATCAGAATCAGAGTAAGGGGAATACTCCTGCAAGTCTTCAGCCGAAGACTCAGAAGCATCCGAACACTGCTCAAAACTCCCAAGCTCAGGTTCCACCCTAGGCCTCTTATCAGGAGGGGGCATAGAACCTCTAATCATTGTAATCAAATCTTCTGCCATCTTAAGCATATGCTTCTTAGGTACAGACCCTGAAGAACTAGGGGAAACACCTGAAACAAAACCTGGCCTGCCCCTGGGAGAAGCCTTGGAAACAGCAGGGGAGGGCCTAACCACCTTAGGAAGGGAGGGAAGAACAGCTACCTGAGAAGCCCCTTCCGCCTGGCCTACCTCCTGAGAGGTCACATCTTGCAGTAATAAAGTCTCTCCCTGGGATTCCAAAGAAATTTCTGGCTGAACCTCTGGCTCCACCGAGCCCTCTAAAGAACCGGCGTCCGCACGGACGGTTCTTCCAGCCTAGGCTTTGCTGTTTTGTCCTTACGCTTTTTGAAGCGGGCGTCTGAGCATCCGGCGGCATTTTATAATTACACCGCTTCCCAAAACTAACCTGGCACAATCTAATCTTCTCTTTATAGTGCGTTTGTTAAATCTAGCACAAGAGCGACAGCCAACAACGTCGTGCTCAGGCCCTAAGCAAGGTATACACAAGGTATGGTAATCCCTATGAGGTATCTGTTTCCCACAAGAAATACAGTTATTCACTTTTCTGACATCCGGTAAAATACTGAGGCAAGAAAAAACCAAAATATTCCCCAACGGGGTACTTAGCCAACTTGGATTCGGTCTGAAACTCCGACTTCGGAAAATCTCAGAACGCCAACCTGCACTTGCAAAACTGCTTCTGCATCGGACCATGCGGCAAAAAAGACTGAGGAAATGACGTCGGTCATGCGCATTTGTACCCTGACGTCAGACTAATGCGCCTTGACCGTCAGCCTTATACTTTGGTATTCGGGCCGACTGGGACAGCGGACTACCCAAGTGTCAGGACTGCAGCAATGTGAGATGAACATCCGGTGACCAGCCCAGCCAAGGCCTCCGAGTCTGGCTTGGATTTAGGCTGCCTGTCTTTATCTTTGCGTTTTTTATGCATGCCGGTAGTCTGTTGCTCAGATGGCATAGTGTAATTAAATTTCCTACCGAAGTAGTGTTGTACGAAATCAAAGCGTCGCTTTATAGTTCGCTTACTGAACCTAGCACAAAACAGACAGGTGACGTCGTGGTCTGGGCCTAGGCAAGGTATACAATAGGAATGAAAGTCCTTATGAGGTATTTGCTTCCCACAAGAAATGCAATTGTTAACTTTTTCTGACATCGTACTGAGACGAGAAAAGGTTCCCCAACGGGGTACTTAGCTTTGAAGACTTCGGACTGAAATTAGATTCGAAAATATCAGGTGTCGGCCGACCGGCACTTGCCAAATGCTTCTGCTTTGGGCACCATGCGGCAAGAAAGACTGAAGAAAATGGCATCTGATGCCTCCATATACCCCAGGCGCACTGACGTCAGGGAAGAAGAGACAGCAACCAACAACGGACCAAGACTTTGGAATTTGGGCCGACTGTGGGACCGCCTGACAGGATAACCCAAGTGTGATGACTGCAGCAGGGTAACACGAACATCATGTGCATTTAACTGAAAGCTTCGACACATCTAAAGTTTAGATCATAAGCAAATTAAAAACTACAATAAAAATGCAGTGTAACGAAGTAAAAATTAAACACTGGCATTTCCCCACCTACCTGTTAGAAAGAGAATTTAATGAATGGGTAATGGAAATTATTCAAGAGTTATGAATCTAAAAATTTTAGATGTTATAGCTAGTAACTGGAGAAAAATTTAAGTGGGTTTTAAAAACAGAGTAGAAATAAAAGAATAAGAAATGGTTAAGTAGTAAGAGGAATTATTTAGAAGAGCTGAAGCTGACAAAGTACTTCAGAATAAGGGGAATCTCAAAGAACAAGAGGTGAACCTGAATAGAGTGCTAGAGAAAACAAGGGTATAGCTGGACAATACGCATGAGTTTATAAAGACTGCTATAAGCAACTTTTTTTTTTTTTAATAACTCCAGAGCACAAAAACTTAGCAGAATAACTTATGCAACAAAATGTAGAAAGTTATTGCCAAAGTTAGGTAGCCTACAACAAGGAAAATAACCAGACATTATGCACAGATATTTTGAAATTTTTATGAAAATTTGTATAACCAAAGATGTGGAAATCAAGAAAGAGCACACATGGAAATCTCTATGGAAGACTTGAATATGCCAAGGTTAGAGGTACATGAGGCTGAACAATTCAGTTAAGATAGGAGACCAGATGCAAATGGCAGACCATGTTCTCTGTTAAAACCAGAAAAGGATATCCAAGTGTTGTGGAACATTTTGAGTCTCCAGGAATAGATGGCATTCCTATGAAAGTTTGAAAGCTAGAAAGGGATAAAGTGAAAGATCTGAAAAGTTCTGTTTAACAGTATATTAAATGGTGGGGAAGCACCAACATCCTCCAAGAAAGCTGTGCTGGCTGTCATAACTAAAATACCTAAAGACAATAAAGACTCTTCAGACCCAGCTTCATATAGTCCCATTTCAGTTTTAAACCATGATTATAAAGTGAGTCTATAATAACTAAAAGATCAACGTGTTTTTTTTTGTGGACAGGAGGCAATTGTTTGATGATCCAGGGGAAAGCAGAATGTAACAAAGTACCGCTGTTGCTGGTGGGGCTAGATGGAGAGAAAGCACTTGATAAAGTAAGGTGGGATTTTGAGTAGTTCTTGACAATAATAAAGGTTAATTAGAAGAATACGAGTGATTGGAGGCAAGAATTGAAGTGGGAGGGTTCCTCTCTGATAAAGTGCGTCTCAATACAGGAACCAGGCAGGGGTGTTCTCTCTCCTTAATTTGCTTTATACTTTTTTGTCATTGGCAAAGAAAATTAGGGACTCAAATTCAAGGATATAATTTATATTCTTTCGGCTGTTCCTGTTAGGGGTTGCCACAGTGGATCATCTGTTTGCATTTCTTCCTGTCCTACATCTTGCTTTGTTCACACCAGCCACCTACCTGCATGTCCTCTCACCACATCCATAAGCCTCATCTTAGGCCTTCCTCTTACCTGGCAGCTCCATCCTTAGCATCTTTTGCCCAATATACCCAGCATCCCTCCTCAGCATGTCCAAACCAATGCAATCTCACCTCTCTGGCTTTGTCTCCAAAGTGTCCAACCTGAACTGACCCGCTAATATAACAATTCCTAATCCTGTCCATCCTTGTTACACCCAATGCAAATCTTAACATCTTTAACTCTGCCAACTCAGTCTCAGACTTCTGTCTTAGTCAATTCCAGTCTCCAGCCCATATAACAACTGGTCTCACTACACTCTTTTAGAACTTCCCTTTCACTCTTACTGGTATCCTTCCGTCACAAATCACTGACCCTTCCTCCACCCACTCCACCTTGCCTGTACTCCAACTCTCTTCCACACTCACCATTACTCTAAACTGCTGATACCAAGTATTTAAACTCCTCTACCTTCAACTCTGCTCCCTACATCCTCACCATTCCTCGGTCCTCCTCCTCATTCACACACATTCTGTCTTAGTCCTGCTGACCTCCATTCCTCTCCTCTTTAGAGCTTATCTCCACCTCTTCAGGGTCTCTTCAACCTGTTCCCTACTCACTACAGATCACAACGCCATCCATAATCAGTCCACTGGGACTCCTGTCTGATCTAGCCTGTCAGCCTATCACAACTGCAAATAAGGGCTCAGAGCTGATCCTCGATATAACCCCACCTTCACCATGAGCGCATCTGTCACTCTTACCGTAGACTTCACCACTGTCACACTACCCTTTGTACATAGTGTGTCATTTTACCACTCCAGGACTTCCTAATACAATACCACAACTCCTCTGTCGGCACCGTCATACGCTTTCTACATGTCCACAAAGACACAACGCAACTCCTTCTGACCCTCTATATTTCAACACTCTCGGCGCAAACATCACAAACCTAAGATGGCAGATTTTTTTGGGGTTGGGAGGGTGGCCTAATCGTTAAGGTGTTTGCCTTACAAACACAAGGTACAGGGTTTGAATCTCACAGGGGATAATTGGCTAGGCTTAAAATGGCTTGCAAAGGCAGTTAGCCTAGTATGAACCTATGAAGCTATGAAACCTAGTGGTCTTTCCTGCTATGAAACCCTATTGCTGCTAACTAATCCCCACCTCCTTTCTTAATTTAGCTTCCACTAATCTTTCCCATAACTTCATGATGTGACTGATCAATTTTATCCTCTATTATTGATTACCATACTAATTATATAAAAGATTTAATTGATATGGTAATCAATAACCTCTATTTGCAGACAATGTTTTGCACCTGTTCAAACCAGAAAAGGATATATCAGCATCGTGGAACAATTTGACAGTTTCGAAGTCTTTTCAGACAGAAGACAAAACAAAGGCTATAGCTGTAAAGTTTTTTACCCACACTAACTGGTTCAGCAATACCTATATTTATAAGGTCACAATAAAATTGTGTAGACAAGAGCTTGGATTAAAAAGGCTTCTGTTATGGCAGCTAAGGATATGTGGGAAAAGACCACAGAAAGATACAAAAACTGAGAAATGGAGAGCTCTTGTATAGGTTACGGATAGCAAGATACAAGCAATGAAAGTGTTGAGTCCCTTTAGTTTTATATAAAGCCATGCATACTTTTATCAGAGAAGATGACAGTTGAAGGAATTTATTTGGCAGGGGAAGAGAGCAAAGGTAAAGGGAGAAAGGACAAGGTGGTTTAGGGATTATCTGATTTGAAGGGATATTTTAGAGCTACACAGTTAATGCTCATCAACACAAGTAGAAATCTATAATTCAAAATGGAAAGGGATGATGATGAAATGGGGGGGGGGGTCACGAAATAGAGACCCATTCTGGATGGAGATCCTTAAGGAGAATACTAAAATACTGAATATTATATACATAAAACAGCATAACGTATTCAAGAACTAAGCCAATGTGAGAATGGAGATTTTACAGATGGGGATTACTGCAATTATTGGTTCAGGGAACAGGCAAAAGGAGGCTGAAATTAAACTGGCAAAGGAACCAAGGTACTGGGGGCAACGAACTAACAAAGGAAAGGTAATCAAATGATAAAGTGATAGGGGAATATTAAGTGAAAGACCTACTTTAGCGGAGTTCTTAAAATGAATCTATAACGGAAGCTTCTGTTAAAAAGGGATAATTAGTAAGGCATATACAAATATTGCATGGTAACTACAGGAATCAAAGTTTATAAGACTGGGAAGAACTGGATAAGCAATTCAAAAGCAAAACAGTGCAAGATCATATGGAGGCCTCCTAAGTAAGCAAAGTCTAGAAAACTAGGACTTTTGCTTGGAAGTATTTGCATAGGTATTTTTATACACCAAGCAGACATCAAATATATTTCCAGAGGCAGATGTCAAATGTTGGTAGTGTGAAGGGAAAAAAGAGCAACTGAACATATGTTTTGAGAATGTAATGTGTTGGCACACAAATTCAATACAGAGTACTCTGTCAGAAAAACTGAGTAAATGGGTGTAACTAAGGAAATGATTCTTCTGAGTTGGGTCACAGGATCTGAATTCCCTAAATATGGTAACGACTGGAGTTCAATTCTGGTGGCTGACAAAAAAACAATTACTAGAAAATGGAAATCAAAGTGTAAACAAACTATTTGATGTACTGAATATTGTAAGAGATAAAATAACTAAAAATGAATCTTTAGAAAAAGGAAGGAGCACATGCTTAATTTTAAATGGAGCTTTTCTACCTGGGTCGCCGCTGAAAAAGGACTGGTGCCCAGTCTGACATTCCCAGTTAACAAGTATTAAATAAAGGTTATGTAAAAAAAAATGGAAATTGTGGAAACAAAACATGCAGGATAATATTCTGGAGGAAGAATTAGGTTTAAGGGAAGGAAAGACCAATTCAATTTATGCAATGTTGGATTGAGGACAGTTATAAGAACAGATGTGATGTAGAATGTTTTTAACTAGGAATATTTTGATACTTTTATATGGATATATGCTTGCTTATGTCTAAAGTGATTAAAGGTGTTCAAAAGAAAAAACAAAAATGGCCAACCCACTCCATTTCTGGCAGAAGTAACATCTGCTAGAAAATGGTCTGCTAATACAGGAACATCAGACCTGCAGAAGCAGCACTCTGAGGATAACGGATCTGTCGGAGAAATAATTTCTTCTCAGAGGGAAAACAGCTCAGACAGAAGACTTGAGGTAAAAAGGACCATTTTTATTTACTTGTTAACTGGGTTAACTCCAGTGTACACAAGTGTTCTTTGCTGTGGTCAACTTTGGAGTACTATCGGATTAAGTGACTTGCTCAAAATCACAACAGGCAAATGGAGTTTGAGGGAGTAAAACCATGGACTGCAGGAAGCAAACTTGTTAAGAGCTCAAAGCCTTAATACCTTACTCTAACTTCAGACTATGTAAAAAGGATTTACAGTTCTAACAAGGCAAGATCAGTGCATATGACAAAAAAGTTGAACATAACATTTAAATGGGTCTATATTAGAACATCAGTTACAAAACTTTGAATGTTCTAATATAGACCCCTATTCAGTGAAAGCTGAAAATAACGAAGCAACAGAAAACCAATTTTTTTCCTAGAGAAAGAACTCTGTTGTCCGCTTCTGTTGCGTCGGTATTTTCACCGCTGTGGTGGAAAGTTACAGGTAGGGTTCAGGTAAGTGTGCGATTGAGTGCAGGTTAAGTTAGAGTTAGGTATGTGTGCAATTGTGTGGACGTGAGGGTTAGGTGACTTAGGGTTAGAGCGTGGGTGAGTGTGCGATAGTGACGGTCCTTAGGGCTAGGGTTAAGGTAAGTGGATAGTTAGTGGTGTGTGTATAGTTTAGTGTAGGGTTAGGTGTAAGATTTTATGTATACAATGTGTGGATTGCTGTTTAGTGTGCTTGTGCTTTACGTGTTTTGGAACAGCAAATTTTTTCCCTAGGAAAAGATTTTCTGTATGTTCGATGTTTTCAGCTTTCCCTGAATAGGGTCGATATTCGAACAGTACAGTTTTGTACCTACCATAAATGTAGATGTTCGAAGATCCACATTGCTGCAGTCCTTACACTTGGGTAGTCCGCTGTCCTCGGTCGGCCCGAATATCAAAGTATAAGGCTGACGTCGGTCAAGGCGCATTAGACTGACATCAGGACGTCAGGGTACAAATGCGCATGACCGACGTCATATCCTCAGTCTTTTCTTGCCCCAGATGTCAGAGACCCTAAAAAGAAAGGTCAAAACCAAAAGACAGCAAACAACCAACCAACCACCCTTGTACTAATAATATGTACAATATATACAATATACACAATATTAACAACCCAACCCACACAACCGCCTCTAACTACAGAGGGGAAGGAGGGAGGGTAAATTGGACTGCAGCAATGTGGATCTTCGAACATCTACATTTATGGTAGGTACAAAACTGTACTATGTTCTTCATCTCACATTGCTGCAGTCCTTACACTTGGGTAGAATCCCAAAGCAGAGGTAAGGGAGGATGGCAAAACTATAAAGAAGCAGGAGCTGCCAAAATGCCCTGTAAAATAGCAGTGGCAAAACCAGCCCTAGATTTAGAGTAAAGTGGAAGGTGGTAATGCTTAGAGAAAGTATGCACTGAACTCCAAGTAGCTGCCTCCAAAATATCCTTAGTTGCCACCCCCATCTCCTTGCCATGATGGGAATAACAGAAAGCAATGCAAAACCCAATCCACTTAGAAATAGTTTGTTTTGACACAGGCTTGCCCTGAGAACTCAAAGCAAAAGAAACAAATAACTGCTGAGACTGCCTGAACCCCTTAGTCCTGCTTAAATAACGCAACTGCCTGTGTACATCTAAAGTGTGCAAAATCTTTTCCCCTTTATTTTGGGGATTTGCATAAAAAGTAGGCAAATGAATAGTTTGGTTTAAAGCCACACTAGAAACCACTTTAGGCATAAAGGAAGGATTAGTACGCAAAGATACCCTATCCTTATGGAAAATTAAGAAAGGCTCAACCGCCATAAGGGCCTGCAATTCAGAAACCCTTCTTGCAGAGGTAATGGCCAACAAAAAAGCAGTCTTCCATGATAAATATTTCAACTCGGTAGTAGCTGCAGGCTCAAAAGGTTGTAGAGTGAGTTTCTCCAACACAAAATTGAGATCCCAAGCAGGAGTAGGAGCTCATTGGGGTCTTATATTCTTTGCCCCTCTAAGAAATTGCTTGAACAAAGGATGAGAAAACAATGGTGGGTCACAGTCATAGTGAGCCGAAATTGCTGCAGCATGAACCTTAATAGAAGAGAAGGACAAACCTTTGTCCAATAACTCAGTAAGATATTGAAGAGCCACACTTAAATTAGGCTCAGAAACATCAAAATCCCTTGCTGCACTCCAAAATAAAAATCTCTTCCATTTATCTGTGTACACTTTCCTTGTACTAGGCCTTCTAGCTTCCAAAATCACATTCAAAACTTGCTGTGGAAGTTGAGACCCTCTATAGTTCAAAACAGAATATGCCAGGCTGTTAGGTGAAGAGAGTGAAGCTTGACATTGAGAAAATGACTGTCCTCCTGAGACTACAGGTGTGGAATCGAAGGTAAAGGCCATGGAGGCTCCCGTACCAGACTCCTCAGTAATGGGTACCAGTGCTGTCGAGGCCAATCTGGAGCTATTAAAATCATCCTTGGCTTGTCCTGTCTGACCTTTAGAAGTACCTTTGGGAGGAGAGGCAGAGGTGGAAAGGCATACACATGAAGATTTCTCCAATTGAAAGAAAGAGCATCCACTTTCCAAGCTGTGGGATGAAACCTTTTCGTGCAAAACTTTAGTAGCTGGTGGTTTAGTGGAGAAGCGAACAGATCTATGTCTGGAGTTCCCCATGACACTGTTATCAGGTGGAGTCACAGAAGCATTTCGTGAACACTCTGGGCTGTGATAGCCAAAGGGCATGCAGAGAACTGAAAATGAGAAGTCCCAGGCAACGCAGATGTCTCCTGAACCAGTTGATAGTACCATGATAGGTAAGCCTCCTTGAGATCCAGGAAGTACATCCAATGAACCTTTGCCCAGCAGAGGGAAAAGTTTGTAAGACTTGAACTTGGATTCGACTGAACGGTTTAGGATGCTAGGTCCAAAATGGGCCTCAAGTCCCGGTCTTTTGGCACCAAAAGAATGAGTAAGTCCCTTCCGATCTGGTCTGGGACCGGTTGGATGACTCCTTTTGCAGCAGCTTTGAAACTTCTGAGCTGGGGCATCCCGTTGACTGGGTGGCGGTCCGGGATTTTTGTGAGAGGGAAAGAGAATGAGAAGTACCCGCGATAATCGAAGCACCCATCGGTCCTGAGTGATCCGTTCCCAGGCCTTTAGGAGCTTGAGATACCCCGACTGGCTCGAGCAGCACAGCCGGGCAATCCCTCAGGGACTATGAAAGGCTGAAGAGCCAGAAAGGACTCGCGGCTCCAGTGTTGCGAGGGCCTCTGCCGCCTCTGGAGGCTCTTCATGAATTTCCCTCCTCTGCCTCTGGAAGGGGAACCTCTGCTGAGAGGGTAAGGCTTTGAGATCTACGGAACCACATTTTCCCTCCTCTTTTAGCCTTGGGATAAGGCCAAGGAGTGGAAAATTGCCCCCACCAGTCAGAGTCTTACCCTCCTGTTCACAGCGGTTAGTGTGTCCTTTACCTTGGGTCCAAACAGGAGGACCATCAAAGGCCGCAAATGAAGACTTAAAGCCTCCGAATGACACAGGCGAGCCAGGCTTGTCTGTCAATGCCTACTGCTTACCCTTGCCATAAAATGAGCCTCATGGACGAGTTAAAATGGACGACATTGTAGCCAGCTGGGCCAACCGTCTGGGCCAGCTCCTCAGGCAGGTTACCCAAGAGGGTATCGGATAGCTCCTTAATCAGATCCCTCTGAAATCTGTAAAGTGTGTCAGGTAGTTCAAGACCTCAGTGTAAAGGCCGCTGAACTAAGGGTGCTTCCTGCTGATCCATGCTCCTAGACTCCTTATTAGGAGGATGGACGGACGTAAAGCCTCTGCTACATCTTGCTGGGTAGCAGATGCCACCACCAAGCATCTACAGCCACACCTTGTAGAATCTCTATCAGGGGGCCAGAGAAATTTGTCGGGACAGGCAGGTTCCACAGAGTCTGGTGTTCCCACGCCCGACAGATCAAATCCAAGACTGCAAGGCTGAGACCCCAGGAGGGCAGTCTCCCAAAAGCATTAGGAACTCGCTCATAGCATAGAAGTGTTCCACTTCTGCGTCACCTTACGCTTCAGGATGTCTGCAAAACACCTCCGAGAAAATCCTTGAAAGCTATTAATGCAAACTGGACTGCTAACATCTCTTAACTTTATATGTAACGTGTCTGCCACTCTTTATCCCGTTCCTCAGATGACCAAGCTTTGTCTGGAGCACTCCGTGGTAATCTGAGCCTGGCCGGGTCACAGGCCCTGTTAGTGACATTCCAGCCCACCACAAAATTCTTGATGGAACTGGATTTGTGCAGCCATCTGAGGCTGTCATAGCTAAGGCGGACCACGATCCTCAATGAGGTCCCTGGGAAGCACCAATAAGATGCCATGAACCCAAGGACTAAGGTGCTTGACCAGCCTGGACTAATCAAATCCCAGGGCAAAGGGAAAGATCTTGTTTGCCCGACCAAGCACTGGGAGCTGATTCAGTTCACACCCAAACACATGTCTAAGGGACCGTCCACGGTGTCTTAGCCAAACAGCACGTAGATGATCACAGGTCCAAGTAAATGGGCTGGAGCCAATCCTTGCAGAACAGAACTGCAAAAAGAGGAGCTTCCTTCCTGATAGAAACTATGGCTAAGGATACCGATCACCTACCGATTATCCAAGCCAAAGGGCAATGCAGAGAACTGATAATGAGAAGTCCCAGCCCGAAAACGCAGATACTTCCTGCAACTCAGTCTGATAGGAACATGAAGGTAAGCCTCTTTGAGATCCAAAGTTACCATCCAATGATCTTTGCCCAGCAGAGGTAAAAGCTGTTGTAACGTCAACATTTTGAACTTGGGAATGTCCAGATAAGTGTTGAGGATAGATAAATCCAAAATTGGTCTCCACATGTTCCCTTCTTGGTACTAGGAACAGGCGAGAATAAAATCCTAGGCCCACTTCTGGCATAGGGACCGGCTGTATGGCCCCTATTTGAAGTAACAGAGAAATTTGTTTGTGAGCCTCTATTCTTTGCCGAGTAGGAACATCTGGCATGCCTTTGAAAGGAGGCAAGGTATGGAAATAAAACCTGTAACCTTGGTATATAATGTCCAATACCCATCTGTCTTGGGTAATTAAACTCCAATTTTCCTTGAAAAGTGCCAACCTTCCTCCCAAAGGTGCTGCCAGACGAGAAGGCTCTGGCAGCTGAAAAGGTAGGTCATTGGGTCTGTTTACGAAAGGACTGACCCCTGCCCTCACCCGAAGACTGTGCAGGTGAACTCCCTGTTCTAGGCCTGAAAGAGCCCTGAGCTCTGCCCCTACCACGTCTAGATCTACCCCTAGACTGGGAATCATAAGAAGGATACGTCCACCCCTTAAGTAGGCCAATTTCTACTAAATTTCGGAGGCTGAACCTGCAAAAAAATCTTTAACAGCCTGCATAGACTTAGCCTTGTCTTACATTTTCTTCAAGACTGCCTCAACAGGTGAACCAAACAACACATCAGATTGTAAAGGAGCATCTAAAATCCTTGTCTTAACATGGTCAGATAAATTCTGGTCCCTCAGCCTGGCATGCCTGCGAAGAACTGACCCAGTGGCAGCCACCCTAGACGAGGCCTGTACAGCATCAAAACCACATTGCAAAGAATGCTTACCCACCTGTTCAGAAACATGTACTAAATCTTGTAACTCTTTACACTGAATACCTTCCGCCAGAGCATCTACCTTAGACTTCAATTGAGAAAGTAGATAGTTTTGGTATTTCAACATGTGAAACTGGCAATTCAAAGCCCTCATAGCTAGTGTGTGGAAGAAGTATAGACTTTCTTTCCCCATCTATCCAAAGCCCTGGCCTCTTTATCTGGAGGAACCGGATTTTTAACAACAGAAGCCTTAACACCCTTAGGCCCCTGACTAACAGTTTCTGGGTCCGCCCTAGGACACTTAAAAAGATACTTATGAGCTTCAGGCACCCTGTAATACCTATCCGGTTTAACAGGAGCAGGAGGCAAAGAATCAGGATTAAGAGAAGCCTCTGCAAACACATCTTCCACAACATCCAGAACAGGATGTATAGCCAAAGGCCTATGCTGGGGTAAAACAAAATTCCCTAAGCCTTTTCCTGGAATCAGAGAAGTCCTGACCTTCCCACTTAAAATGCTCCCTCATGGAATGAAGAGTCTCTGAAAAAGAAAAATCCTCAGGAGGAGAAGCAGAAGGAGTAGAATCATCCACATCAGAATCAGAATAAGGAGAATACTCCTGTAAGTCTTCAGCCGAAGACTCAGACACATCCGAAGCCTGCTCATAACCCCCCAACTCTGGTTCCACCCTAGGCCTCTTATCAGGAGGGGGCATAGAACCTCTAATTAAGGTAATTAAATCTTCTGCCATTTTAAGCATGTGCTTCTTGGGCACAGATCCTGAAGAACTAGGAGTGACACCCACAGAAGCTAAACCTGACCTGCCTCTGGGAGAAGCCTTGGAAAGAGAAGGAGAGGGCCTAATCACCCTAGGAAGGGAGGGGAGGACAGTTACCTGAGAAGCCCCTTCAGCCTGACCTGCCTCCTGGGAGGCCACATCCTGCAAAATCAAAGTTTCCCCCTGGGACTCCAGAGAGGCCTCCGTCGGAACCACCGTTCCACTGACGCTTAAAGAACCGGCGTCCGCACGGACGACTCTTCTTGTCTGGGCTTAGCTGCTTTGTCTTGCGCTTCTTCGAAGAAGCAGGCGCCGGAGCATCCGACGGCATATTATAATTGCACCGCTTCCAAGACTAACCTGGCACAATCTAATCTTCTTTAATAGTGCGCTTTATTGAATCTAGCACAAAAGCGACACCCAACAACGCCGTGCTCAGGCCCTAAACAAGGAATACACAAAGTATGGTAATCTCTATGCGTATCTGTTTCCCACAAGAAATACAGTTATTCACTTTTTCTGACATCTGGTAAACCACTGAGGCAAGAAAAACTAAAATATTCCCCAACGGGTACTTAGCCAACTTTGACTCTGTCTGAAACTCCGAATCAAAAATTTCAGAACGCCGAACGGCACTTGCAACGCTGCTTCTGCATCGGACCATGCGGCAAAAAAGACTGAGGATATGACGTCGGTCATGCGCATTTGTACCCTGACGTCCTGATGTCAGTCTAATGCGCCTTGACCGACGTCAGCCTTATACTTTGATATTCGGGCCGACAGAGGACAGCGGACTACCCAAGTGTAAGGACTGCAGCAATGTGAAATGAAGAACATATTCTAAGTTTTAAACTTAGATGTTCTAATATAGACCCCATTTAAATGTGCTTTAAAAGATATCAGAGTCCAAAGTCAAAGATTACAGATAAATTATTTCAAAGGAAATAAGGGCTGCAAAGCGATATTTCTCTGTTCAAAGTCCAGAAAGAAAAATTGGTCCATCAGTTTTGGCTCCACTGGGAAAAGGATTCCTGAGAAGAGGAAGTGATTAAAACTACACCCCAACCCCCACCCGTAAAAACAGAGATTTTAGTAATCAGTGGTTATGGAAAACCAAAGCCGATTTTGCAGAGCACTTCAAGACATCCTTCTGTCGATGAAACCTATTTGGTCCAGAAGTTGGAAATTACTTGCAGAAGTGAACATGGCAAATCCCTATCTGCCGTGGAGATAGAATTTTCATCCCCCCAGAAGACCTTCTCCAGAAAACAAAGTGGAGAAGAGAATGTGGTTCCGAAAATCTCTGCGTTTTCATATGACACTTCTGGAGTCCAAGTTCACCATGGCAGAGGGTGAAACTAAACATTGGCAAAGATGCAGAAGTGGTCCTCAGAATTAGGGCTTCAGGGGGTCCATTCTCAGAGAACCTCTGTAAGCACCCCCTGACAATATGTCAGACTGCCCCAGTCTGGAGGCAGTTAGACAGGGGATGGTTATCTCGGCACTCTATGGCCTGGAAAAATCAAAACAAGTGGGTATAGAGAATAAATTATCAAGGTACACTTGAATCTCTCATTTTACACCCCTACCTGAAAACAGAACTCCCAATGTCCCAGCCTCAGAAAGGGAATTTGCAGCCTTTGAAACAGACAAGCTTCTAAAATATATACATGTCTCACCAGACCAGAGAGCATCTGGAATTTACTGCAAATTCATTTTAGCTCCAAAGACAACTGGGGACCAAAGCCCAATTTTGGATCAGTCAATTAAATTTGTTTAGACCAAATTCCAGATGGTCATGGTTCAGTCAATCCTCCCACGGTTGGAAAAATAAAAATAACTGACGTGCTAGACAGATCTCTAGGATGCATACTACCAAATATCAAAATGGACAGGTGCTCCAGGAAGCATCTTCCCTTCCCACTGGGAGCTAGTCACTACCAGTTCAGAGCTCTGCCCTTTGGACTAAGAGTCCCCCTGGTGTTTACGAAACGCATGGCAGTAGTGACAGCTTGCATACGGTGCAGGAATTCCAAGTATTTACTTATCTGGTTAACTGGCTCAGGATGGTCTCCTTGCTGCACTTATGCAAAGACCTAGGGATAACAGTAAACTTATCAAAGTCTCATCTGCAGCACACCCAGTCTCTGAAATGTAATCAGAGTACTTCTTGATGGAAGGTCAGTGACTGGAAAACTTACACGGCCACGATCTAGTCCACCAAGCTCAAGTCTTGCCCCAGAAGAAGCCAGCGGTCAAGACAGTTTCCATCTCTTGGGTTTCATAGTCAGCTCCAGAAAGTTGGTACCACTTGCCAAATTTTACATCAGAGTTCAACAGACATAGGTTGTTCCCTGAACGACCACTGCACTGCTAATGTCTCACCCAGTCACTTATAAACACTTTCAGAGAACACATTTGTCGGTACATAACCTCACCCTTTTAGACAGGGTTGTCCTAGCCTACCAACTCGACGAGCCACAATCATGGATGCCTCTCTAAGGGGGGCGTACATTATCAGGGAAGGTCAGTTTAGGGTATGTGGTTTTGTATGGAGGCCAGTTTTCACATCAGTGTGTTGGAGATGACAGCAGTCCTCCTAGCGCTGCAGGCCTTTCAGGACAGTCTTCACTTGTATGTGATTTTGATTCAAGCACAAAACATTGCTATTTTGTACATAAATAGAGCAATCATACCTTACCCAATGTGTTGAGAGGCCATGAGAGTATGGCAATGTGTGATATCTTCTCAACTTTCTAGTAGCAATGCACATCCCGAGTTGATAAAACGTTCTTGCAGACAAGTTGAGCAGCTCAATATTACTTCCTTATGAGTGGTCTCTCAATCCTCTAGCAGAACTAATTCAGCTATTGGGTACCTCCTTATTGTGATCTCTTAGCTTTGCTACTCCCCTGAATAGCAAATGCAACAAGTTTTTTTATCCATTTATTTTACATTTGTTAACTGGGTTAGTCCAACTGAGTTTGAAAACAAATCCATTTTCAGTGGAGACCAGAAGAGAAAAGCCCCAGCAAACTTATGTAAACAAAGTGACACTACACAAATATTAATCACAATACAAAATTGTAAAAATGAAAAGGTTAACTATTTCCATAGCACTGATCGTAAGCAAACTTTTCAGTGGAGACCCAAGGGGAAAGTGACCCAGCAAACATAAGCAAAGAAAAATACAGGACAAAACTATTAAAAACAATGCAAATATGAAATTGGAGAAAAAACAAATAAAAATTAACATTAAGGGTTGCACTGATAGTGGTCTAAATTTACTATAGAGTAAATACAAATATAATCATTGTGCAAAAAGAAGATGTACAGACAGATAGGAAGTAGGAGGGAAAAACTGGAGAATGGGAAGGGGTAGAGAAATGAGGGGGCTACAGTATTAGAGCTGAGGGTTTAGGTGGTTAGTTTAAGCAGAAGTTAACAGAAAAAGTTAGGAGATGCAAGAGGTTATAACACTGTAGGACAGACTAAGACAGTGTGTGGTCAAAGCAATGACATAATATCAAGTTTAGTAGGCAGGATTTAAGCTCCTTTTTAAAAACAGGGAAAGGAAAGGTTGGATCTAATATGGAGAAGGAGTTTGTTCCAATTTAGTGAGACAGTGTTTTAAAGTAGCTTGCCAATATTGCTTTTGGGTTTACAAACAGAGAAGATGCTGATCAGCAGGCTGGGTGGGGTGGGTAGAGTAACATGGTAGGTGAGAGCAGGGCAGGCAGAGGGGTTGTCTAGTATGGAGAAGGTAGTGCAGAGTTGCGACTGCAGGAGAAGGTGCGGAAATTCCAGCCACTGACGTTTTATAGTGAGAGGTAGTGATGGAACGAGAGCGGTTGATTAAGAATAAATCTGGTAATTTTGTTGTATGTTTGTTCCAGTTTCTGCACTGAGGTAGTTTGGATATTGGTAAGGATGGGGGAAGCATATAGAAGACTGGGTAAGAGAAATGCCTGTGCAAGTGTGCATTTAGTGGCAGTAATGAGAATTTTTGTCCATATAAAAAGTTTTTTTTGGCCTGTTGTATGTGCAAATAAATTTTTATAGTCTGTCATAGATTATTACCCAAAGAAGTTTGGTGTGCGAGGCAGGGGAGATAGTGGTGCCATCAAGGGAGGAAAGAGAAAAGGTGGATTTAAGGTGAATGCGCGTCTGTGGTGGGGAGAGAAGGAGCAGAGTTTCCTTTGGGTTAAGGATTAGTTGATTTGAGCCATTTTTCAACAGAGAAAGGAAATCTGTGTTTATGCCTAGTTCAGAGATAGTGTTGGCGATAGAGTTGTCTGCATATTGTATCATAGATGAGACTGCAGAATGAATGTAGGTAGTTGGTAAAAATGTTGAAAAGGAGCGGTCCAAGTATGGAGTCTTTGAGTACTACTGTTTAAACATCAAGAAAGGGTGAGAAAGCCTGATGCCATCTAATGGCTTGTTTTCTGCCAGTAAGGTAGGATTGGAACCAGCCAAGAATAGGAGAGGTTTAGGTCTGAGTTTGTTATGAAGGATGGGATGAGACAGTGTCAAAGGCTTTAGAGAGATCAAGGAATAGACATGAGACAAGGAAGTTTGGTGTCCCTAGCTTCTGCAACCTTTTGAGTAAAGGATAGTAAGGCAATCAAGGTACCTTGTTGAAGGTGGAAACCATGTTGCGGGGGGGGGTATTTCATGAATGAAATACGACAGTAGAGTACGCATACATTTTTCAAGGATCTTAGAAAGTGGTGAGAATACCAACTGGTCTATAGTTAGAAGGTTCAACAGAGTTGCCACCTTTGTGCAGAGGAGTGGTACAAAAGGATTTCCATATTTCCAGTATGGTAGATTTCTGAATGGAGCGGTCGATTAAGACAGATACAGGATATGAAACAGAGTCAACAGCAATTTTCAGAAATTGAGGGGGGAGTTTATCAGTGGATGGAGAGCACGGTTTTAGTTTAAGAAGCAGGGATTTGGTATACTTAGTAGGAACAGGTTGAAAGGTAAACGGCTGAGAGAGTACAGAGGTTTAGGGTGAGGTGAGGGTGACAGAAGAGCTGGGATGAGCAGAGTTACTAGAGGGTAGGAGTTTAGAGATGCTGTCTATGAAGTGTTTGAGTAAGTCTGCAGTTCCAGAGGGTGTGTGACAGGGGAAAAGGTTAGGGATGTTAGAAACTCATTTGAAGCAGGGAGTTGATAGTACTTCAGAATTTTTTAGGTCATTTTAGTTGAGAGCTTTTTTTTTTTTTTTTTTTTTTTTTTTTTTTAAAAACACAATTTGAGTTGCTTATAACCTTGGAGAAAGGTGGGAGTTTTTGTGGTTTGCCATTTTTTCCATAGAACATCTCTTTCATGCAAAGCATGAGTAGATTTGGAGAGCCAGGGTACAAAATTGGATTTGATTCTGATTTTACGACTTGGGGCAATAGAGTTTAGAACATAAAGGAAAATGTGGCTGAAATTAACAGCTTCACTGAGCGGGACAGTTTTTGGTAAAGACCAGTTTTGATGGTATTGAGTCTATAGTTAAAGGTTTCAGGGAAAAAGTTAGTCAGTTTCCTACAATCTTTGCAGACTGTGCTTAGAGAGATGAGGAGTGTGCCTTAAGATAGAGAATGGTCACTAGAGTCAGGGAAGGTAGAAGGGTTAATAGTTGGAGAAAGATCCAGTCAATTGTGGAACCAGTAGCTTTTTTACTGTACTGGATAGGAGTAGTGATCAGCTGTAAGAATCCATACATGTTTATGAAATGTTGGGGTGAATTACCAATAATGAAATTCCAATCTATATTAACATCTCCAAGAATGATGGTTTCATGGGGATGGAGGTGTTTACCTAGGAGAGTACATGTTCAAAGGAGGAGGATGTTTTTACCTGTGGGGATATAGAGAGGCAACAGCAAACTTCCTATAGTTATTTATGTGGCAGCCTAGGAATAAGAAGTTAAGTACCTACCATAACGTTCCATGTTAGTTGTCTTCTCGCCTTCTTTCTTGCTGGTTGGGTTCGGAGCCGATCCTCTGCTCAGACTCGGTCATCTACTAAAGCTCGAGAGCTACTTACTGGCTCGAGGCCTCCCCATATCCCACAATGCCTGGCGCTAGATACCCAGATCATTTGGCAGAGTTAACACCATAGCAAAATTTCAAGGACACCTGTCCAAACTACAAGGTTTACCTACAGTAGTAAAACAGAGGAAGGACACAACTCAAGAATTAGCCAGAGGAAGAAGGCCTCAAAAAGGGACTCTTCTTGGTCTGTCCAGGCTAGGGGGATGGACAGTGGGATGCAAGAAAGGTGGCGAGAAGACAACTAACATGGAATGTTATGGTAGGTACATTTCTTCTTGATGTTAAGTTGTCTATCTCGCCTTAATTCTTGCTGGTTGGGACAGCGTCCCTAGCACCTTAGTCCTGGGTGACTCATTGAAACAGACTCTTGAGCACAGTGGAACCAAAATCAGCTCTACTCCTAGAGGCCATATCCAACTTATAATGTGAAATGAAAGTATGAGGAGTGGCCCATGTGGCTGCAGCACAAATAGATTCCATTGGTAGTCTTGCTTGAAAAGCTACCGAAGTAGCCAACGCTCTGGTGGAATGACCTTTAGGTTTAATAGGGAGTTCTTTATGTTTCAGTTGATAAATCCAAGTAATAGAGGACAACCACCTGGATAAGGTTACTTTAGAAACTGGCAGCCCCAGTTTGCCCTCAGCATATGACAGGAAGAGAGTTGGTCTGATTTTGTTTGCTTAGTCCTATCCAAATAAAACGTAATTGCCTATGAACGTCCAACTGGTGTAACTTTTAGTTATGTACTTACCGTAACTGTAGATGTTTGGGATTCATCTCGCCTACATTCTGTACTGATGGCTCGGAGCCGATCCCTCGGCTCCGACTCGGCATGCTATGCTATATCAGAGCCATCAGTACAGAATGTAGGCGAGATAGGATCACATAACATCTTCTGTTCAGCTTTGTTCGAATACTTAGGAAAAAAGACGAGTAGATCAATAGCCTGATTCAGGTTTGTTTCGGAAGGTTATCTTGGGCAGAAACTAAGGTAAGGAAGATGAATACAGAAGGCTTGAAGTTCCGAAACTCTCCTAGCTGAGGTGATGGCTACTAGAGTCTTCCAGGAGAGTAATTTTAAGGAACAGGAAGCCGCAGCTTCAAAAGGGGGAAGAATCAAGGAAGCGAATATCAAGTTTAAATCCCACGGAGGCAGGGGATCTGACCGGGAGCCTAAGCAAAATAGTCCCTTTAAGAAAGGCCTTTCAAAGTTTGTGGGACATGATGCTGGTTTGACAGGCCAGCGTGGAAATTTGCAATAGCAGCTAATTGGACCCTTACGGTGGCAGACAAGGAGCCAGCTTGAAAAAGTTCTGCTAAAAAATCTAGAACGTGATGGACAGGGGCTGTAAAGGGATCTATATTCCTAGCCTCTGCCCGGAAAGAGAAACATTTCCACTTACTAGCATAAGTCTTCCTGAGGGTAGATGTGTGAAGAAAGGATGATTTCACGCACTGGCTGAGAAATATGTGGAAGCCTGGCTAAGGTTGGAAGTGGAGCAACCAAGCCGTGAGGTTGAGAGACTGAAGGGATTGGTGCAACCAGCCAGACTGATGGACCAAGAGGTCTGGCACTGGGTCCAGATTCCAAGGCTGCTCCAGCAGATGACTATGCAGGAATGGGAACCAAATTTGTCGAGGCCAATAAGAGGCAATGAGGATCATCCTGGATCCCAATGTGGTCACCTTCTGAATTAGCTTGGGAATTACAGGAAAAGGTGGGAATGCACACAGAAGACCCCGGGGACAATCGTGAACTAAAGCGTCTCTGGGGGAGTAGCCGGGAAGGGGGAAGAGGGTGAAGAAATAGTCGCACTTGCGGTTGAGAGGAGTTGCAAAAAGGAAATTTTTTTTCGCTACTGACTGATTGAGAGACCACTCGTGAGGCATGAGAACAGCTCTGCTTAGCCTGTCCGCTATGACGTTGGACTTCCCGGGGATGTGCATTGCTATCAGAAACCGTTGAGGCGATAGCCCACTGCCAGAGTCAGAGTTCTGCTCGACTTAAGGGATAGGACTTGGTTCTGCCCTGCTTGTTGATGTACCACACTACAGACATTGTCTGTTTGAATTGCAATAGTCCCGGTGGGTAGAGAGTCCTGAAGAGCTTGCAACGCTGAAAGCACTGCTTTCATCTCCAAGACATTTATGTGCAGGTAGTACTCTAGAGGTTGCCAAGTGCCCTGGACAGTCCTGTCCTGAAAATGCCCCCCCCCCCGATGAGGGAGGTACCTGTGGTCACTGTGGCAACAGGAGGAGGAAAAACAAACTGTCTGCCCTGGAGTACTAGAGGGGAGACCATCCACCAAGCCAGGTGGGTCTTTGCATGATTGAGTGATCATCATCTTTTGAGACATCGGCAACTGCTGAGAGGACCATTGGGTAAAAAGCATCCACTGAAGAATCCACATGTGAAATCAAGCCAGGGGAACTAGTAGGATTGCTGCTGTCAAGAGACCCAACGTTTTAGTACAAATCTGGCCTGAATCCTCTTGCACTGTAGTAAGACCTGCACATGCTGGCAAATGTCTGACACTGTCTAGAGGAAGTTTTGCGGACAGATCTTTTGTATTTAATCTTGCGCCTATAAAGGTTATAGACTGAAAAGGCGACAATGCAGATTTTTCGAAATTTGAGATACCTAGCTCGGATCAGGTTTGGATGATATAATCCCTGGCTCACAGTAGCTGATGCCTGGTGGAAGCAGTAAGGAGCCAATCGTCTAGATATGGAAACACCTGGAATCCTCGCAGTCTCAGGTGAGCCGTAACCACTGCCATGCATTTGGTGAACACCCTGGGGGCTGTGGTGAGACCAAAGGGCAGGGCTCTGAATTGATAGTGACTGGCTCCCAGCCGGAAGCGGAGAAACCTTCTGGAGCGCCTGTCCATTTAGATATGGTAGTACACATCCTGAAGGTCTATGGAGCACATCCAACTGTCCTGACCCAAAAAGGGTAGAATGGACTGAAGAGTGACCATCCAGAACTTCGTTCTTTGAATAGATTTGTTTAACCTGCTGAGATCCAAAATGGAACTCCAGTCCCCCGTCTTTTTTGATACCCAAAAGAACTTGGAGTAAATTCCGGATCCTTGCTGGTCTGCTGGGACTGGCTGGATGGTCCTTTTTTCTAGCGGTTTTGAAATTTCTGGCACTGATTGTTCCCTTAGGTGGAACATCTGGAAGGGACTTGGTTGTTTGTACAGGGGGTGTGGACAAAGGGGATTTTGTAACCCTCAGATATGATGGACCGTACCCATTTGTCTTGTCTGAGGAGTTGCAAGGTTTCTGGGTACAGTGACAATCTTCCCCCGACTGCCTCCGAAGGTGGAGAGTCGGGCAACCCCTCAGGGGTGCTGAAAGTATTTGTCAAAGAAAGATTCTCTGCTACTCTGATTTTGCGGACCTCCTCTGCCCCTCGGGCGGCATCTATTATTGTTCCCTCCCCTGCCCCTGGAGGGAAACTCGCCACACGTCAGGCACGATTCCCTGGGGTTTCCAAAACCACATTTCCCACTCTTCTGACCTTTAGGGTATGGTCTAGAGGGAGTAGAAAAATGGACTCCCACAGCAGAGAGAGTCTTGCCTTCCTGCTCACACCTGGTAAGGGTATCCTTCACCTGTGGTCCAAACAGAGCCGAACCATCGAACGGGGTATTGGTGAAGAACGCCTTAAAGGGGTCAGCAAAGTTACATAACCACATCCAGGCAGGTCTTCTCAAAGCCACGCCTGTACCTGCAGCCCTACTCGCCCCATCGGCTGCGTAAGAAATGAGCCACATGGAGGAGTTGACGGGGTCGCCAGCTGGGAGTTGATCTTATCTTAAGCCCCCACATCTGATGGATCCTGAAGGATATCACCCAGTTCCTTGAGAAGATCCCTTTGAAGGTGGGTGAAGTGGCACAGATAAATTCAGCAATCGCATGGAAAAAGTTGCTGAGGAAAATATCCACTTCCCGTACCTGTCCATTGTCCTAGACTCTATTAGGTGGATGGACAGGCACTGAAGGGTCAGCCAACTCCTTCGTGGCTGCTGCCACCACCATGGCATCAACGGGGACACCTTTTGTCAAAAATTGTTTTAGGTGGGGCTGTAATGAACTTAGTGGGCCTACTGGGAGTTGGTTCCACTGTGTCCGGGGCTGACCACGCCCTTCGAGCCACTACTTCCATGAGCGGGTCAAAGGGTGGAGACACCCAGGAGGTGAAAAGGCGAGAAACAAACGCATCCAGGTATACAGACTCGTCCTCTGAAGGGTTAAGGGCAGTCCAGTTCCCCCTCTGCTTAAGGAGCTCTAGGATGTCTGAAAGAGACATCCTCAGAGGGGGATCTTGGGGGACCCTTCCAAATCCTCCAAGTCAGTATCAGACATGACTGACTCGGGGGAGTAGACATGTTTCCTCTTGCATTTTCTCTTCCGAGGGGGCTCCTCTGAAAGATAAGGGGAAGCCTCTGAAGAGGAAGATACGCCCAATAAGGCAACCTGGAGCGTCTGTTCTCCACGACTGGGGTCAGGAGGGTTGGCAGAGACCGATGCAGGCACCATGGGGGAGGAGCTGAAGGGGCCGATCAAGGAGCTGACTCAGGAGTCAGCACGCTCCCCATGACCTCGAAGGCGCCCCTATCAGGCAGAGCAGAAGGTCCCCACTCCGAGAAGACTTGAACCCCCTCCCGGCACAGAGGAACAGCTCCAAAGCCGATGTCGGGGCAGAGCTCACCTGTGCCAAAGCCCCTAAAGGGAGAATGGGGTCGGACAAGGGTCCGATGCCACTCACCCCCCTGGAGCCGACAAGGGAGTCCAGGCACCCAGATCCCTCCAAGGAAGGAAACAATGAAGAGATCGGAGCCGAAAGGTGTGGTATCGGCTCAGACGTTTCCAAGATTTGAGCCCCAACCAGCTCCGGCTCCGAACGCAAAGGGGGAGTCTGAGGAAGAATTGCTGAAGAAACCGGGACAGCCACGGTCTGTTAAGGGCTGGTTAACATTTGGGCCAGGGCCTGTGATTTAAGGAGTCTACTGACCACCCTCTCCAAGTCATGATCAGATAGCCTGGAGGACCGAGAGGAGCAGGACCTATGGCTTCGTTCCGATTGAAGCAATGGTGACCTCTGAGCCGAACAAACAGATTCTAGGGAAGGGGACCTAGAACATTTTCAGCCCAAAGATGGTTCCGACACTAAAGTCGGAGCCGATTGAGGTCTAGAGATGTCGGCTCCAGTGGGAACCGAAGAGGAAGATGCTCTGCCCGGCGACTGCTCCGAACTGGGAGCAGACGGTTTGGCAGGCTTTGAGGATTTCCCCAACTGAGGCTTCGCCGGGGATCCCTCTGGCTTAAGTAAGCCTCTCAAAATAAGCTTGTTCCTACGCTCCTGCAGGACTCTCTGGCTGAAGGCGTGACAGACCGAGCAGGAGTCATGCAGGTGTAGGGAACCCAAGCAATACACACCAGTGTGACAGTCAGAGACATTTTCTGACAGCACGAGTCACACTTCTTGAAGCCTGAAACTTTAGTATCCTTGGACATACTGGCAAGGGGATACTAGAGAGAAAAATTAAACTAGTGCTTAAACAAGGCACACAAACAGTCACACCCACACTAGTTAAGCTAATAATAACTACAAAAAAAAAAAAAAAAACTATCACCACACTTTACTATCCTTAATAAAAATATACAAATACTACAAGGCTAAACACTACTCCTATTAAGTATCAAAGGGGTGGGGTTAGCCACTAAAGAGAAGAAACAAGGGGGGGGGGACTAACAAACAACGAGTTTCCTAGGTGGGATAAACTAGGGGATACACAGTCTAACTACACTAAAAGGGAAGACTATCTAAATATACTAAAAATACAAGGTAAATGTTTAGCCAATACAAAAAAAGGAATACACCTGAGCCAGTAAAATCGCAACCTCGTAGCTGAAGCGGCAAACAAGATCTGGGTATCTAGTGCCAAGCATTGTGAGATATGGGGAGGCCTCGAGCCAGTAAATAGCTCTCGAGCTTTAGTAGATGGCTGAGTCGGATCAGAGGATCGGCTCCGAACCCATCCAGCAAGAATGAAGGCGAGATAGACAACTTAAATAGTTCAGCAGGGGAGAAACTAGGCAGGGTAATGTCAAGTGTTCGCGTCAGTGAAAAAGTACAAGATAAGACCCCCAAAAAAGGCAGGGGGTGGCTATCAGATCTATACATATTGTATAGAGGTGGGAGAAATTCAGAGGAACCGATACGAGGTTTTAGCCAGGGTTCTGATAGGGCCAGGATGTGGGGTTTGTGTTTGGCCAACCATGCGTGAAGTCCAGACGTTTTGTTTAGGCTTTGGATGTTCATTGCAGAGAGATGTTTGAGGCTGAAGATACTTGAGGATGTTTTTGGTGGGGACAGAAGGTGGAGAGGGAGTGGAAAGAGGAGACTGACAAGGATTGGGATGGATGTCACCAGAAACCAGAAGAGCAAAGACAAGCTGGAAAAGGTGAGAGCGGTCAGTAAAGGAAATGGGGCACTTGAGTTTGGGCTTAGGAGTAAGACTGGAGTAGGCCACAAGTTTAAATTTAAGACATTGAAAGGGGGAGATAGGAAAGAGAGGGAGGGGGCAATAGTCAGTGGAACTTGGTTATAAGTTTGAAGAGGTCTGGGAAAGGCGGGGGAAGAAGGGAAGATATGGAGCTCAGTGTGGCAGAAGTGCTTCGGGCTATTGAGATTAGAAGTGGGAGAACTAACAGTAAGGATAGCACTGTGTGGTGGAAAAAAGGAGGGGGAAGAGTTATAGGGAAAAATATAAAGAAATATATTAGGGAAGGGTGGTGGCTAAAAATAAGCAGTGTGAGGGAAGGAACAGTGTCGAGGGGTGAAAATAGTGAGTATGTGAGGAGATCGTAGGTGTGCTAGGGAGTGAGAGTTAAGTGTTGGAGAGGAGAGCCACAGAGGAGGCAGCCCAAGGTGGGCGGAGAAAAGGGGAAGATTGGTGACAAGGTGGGAAGTGTGAAAGGGTAAGAGCACAAGTTATAGTGGTGGGAGGAGGTTGTGGGAGTGACCAGACAACAAGGTGAAAAAAAGTTATGTACTCGCCATAACGTTCCATGTAAGTTCTATCTCACCTTCATTCATCAATGATGGTGTCTGAGCCGATCCCACGGCTAAGACACGGCCGTTAGCAAGCTCAATGTTTACCAAAAGCTCTAGACCTAGCCCCTTATCCCATGATGCACTGCCTGGAATACCTCGGATCTGGTTTGCTGCGTGTACTACTTTTGTCAGATAATTATTCCAACAAAATATAAAAAGGAATGCATAACCAGGATAAAACTAGATTCTAGGTCAACTGTCAGCCAGGTGGGGGATGAAGGGAGGGACGTGAGAATGAAGGCGAGATTGAACTCAAAAGGAACATTATGGTGACTACACAACTTCATGTGAAATTGTTCAATCTCACCGTTAATTCATCACTGATGGGTAGCGTCCCTAGCACTCCAAGTCACGGGTGGCTCAGAAGTACATTTCTCAGCACCGTGGACCCAAAGAGGCCCTGTCCCCGGAGGCCTTATCCACTTAGTAATGGAGTGATAAAGGTATGAGGATTAGACCAAGTGGCTGCCTCACAAATATTATCTAAAGGCACTTTGGCTTGAAAAGCAGCAGATGTAGATGCTGTTTCGGTAGAATGAGCTTTAATCTTTTGAGGCAACAGCATATTGGCAGCTGAATTAAAGGCAATACAATCCGATAACCATATAGAGAGCTGTTTTAGCCACTGGCCTACCTTTTCTGGTTTCTGAAAAGGATAAAAAGAGTTGGTCTAATTTCCTAATATGTTTAGTTCTGTGCAGATAAAATCTGAGCTGTCTGTGAACAAAGTTTGTGTAGCATTTTGTTAGAATGGTTGGAAAAGACTGGTAACTCAATAACTTTGTTAAAATTAGTTTTGGAACAAACTTTAGGCAAAAAGGAAGGATTTGTTCAGAGTGATGCTCTCATCAGGGTGAAAAATCAAATAAGGTGGTCTGATGAGGCTTGAAGCTCTGACACTACGGGCAGATATAATGGCCACTAGAAACAGTTTTCCATGATAAGAAATTTCACAGGATGATGCTGGTTCAAAGGGAGGAAGAATAATCCGGGACAATAGTAAGTTCAGATTCCACGGTGCACAAGGAACCTTCACTGGGGGTCTGATGTGGAAGGTCCCTTTGAGAAAAGCTCTAGACAGCTTATGGGCCATAATGTTAAATCAGTCTATTCCCTAGGTGAAAGTTAGCAATGGCAGCCATTTGAACTCTACTGTAGCTAATGCTGAACCTTTGTTGAAAATCATGGTAAGGAATTCTAGAATGGAGGACATGGATGCTTTGTAAGGGTCAATGTTCTGTTTGGAGGCCCATAAAGAAGATCTTTTCCATTTGCGGAGGTATAATCTTCTGGTGGAAGGCTTTTGGGAAGACAAGATGTCACTCATCTCATGAGAAATATTATCAAGCCTGGCTATGAGGGGAACTGGAGCAGCCAAGCTGTGAGCTGCAGAGACTGTAGAGAAGGATGGAGGTTCCCTGACGGATATGTCAGCAGGTCTGGAACCGGGTCCAGAATCCATGGTTCCTCCACTAAGTGCTGAAGTAGAAATGGGAACCAAATCTGCCAAGGCCAATGAGGGGCTATTAAAATCATAGTCCTCCTTAGCAATGAAGCTTTCTGTAGAACCTCTGAAATCAGAGGGATTGGTGGAAATGCAGGAAGACCACCCAGGGGCCAATCATGTACAAGTCAATCCCTTGGAGACTCCCCCAAAGGGGAGTATCAGGCCAAAATAGCTTCTGCATTTGGTGTTTAGGTGGCTGGCAAAATGATAGCAAGGCTGGCCCCATTTGCAGAAAATCCTGTCCGTTATCTCGTTTGAGGGACCACTTGTGAGGTAATAAAATTGCCCTGCTCAGTTTGTCTATCACATTGGATCTTCCCGGGATGCGAGTTGCCAACAGAAAACGCTGGGAGGATACAGCGCACTGCCAAACTCTGAAGGCTTCTCAGCATAAGGGTTAAGATCTGGTCCCGCCTTGTTTGTTCAAAATACCAGACCACTGACATGTCTGTCTGAATTGCAATGGTCCCATGAGGAAGTGTCTTAGAAGTACTGCAATGCCAAAAGTACTGCTCTAATCTCCAGGATGTTGATATGCAAATGTAACTCCTGTTCCATCCATGTGTCTTGGACAGTCCTCTCCTGATAATGCCCCCCACCCTATCAGGGAAGCGTCCGTGGTCAGTGGCTATTGAAGGTGGAAATACAAATGGGCGACCTACGGTTACATGGAGACGTCAACCACCAATGAAGGTTCTTCTTGCACTAATTTATCAATATTGTGCGAATCATGGGAAGTTCCTGGTAAGACCACAGAATGAAAAGTAACCATTTAAGTATTCTCATATGCATTCTCACTAGAGGAATGGCTATGATTGCAGCAGCCATCAGACCCAAATTTTTTTAACACCTCTGATGCTGGTGCTTTCGTCCGATACTAGAGAGCTGATTTGCTGATGCAGCAGAGCAATTCTTTCTAATGGTAGCCTTAAAGTGATGGTTGAGGTGTCTGACTCTGCTCCTGTAAAGTTTATATGCTGGGATGGTGATAAGGCAGACTTTTCAAAGTTGATGGTAATGCCCAACTGATTGCAGAGTCTCGGACTGTGGTCTCTTGATTGAACTAGTTGACACCTGGTGGCGGTGGAAAGGAGCCAATCATCTAAATACAAAAACACCTGGAATCCAAGACGCCTCAGGTGAGCCATTAACACTACCATGCATTTGGTGAACACTCTGGGGGCTGAAGTGAGACTGAAGGGCAGGGCTCAAAATTGATAACTGGCTCCCAGCTGGAAACGCAGGTGCTCTCTGGATGCCCTGTCCATTTTTATGCGGTAATAAGCATCCTTGAGATATATCGAGCACATCCAATTGTCTTTCCCTAAAAAGGGAAGAACAGACTGAAATGTGACCATCCGGAACTTCTTTACAAATTAGTTAAGTCTGCTGAGGTCCAATATAGGTCTCCAGTTTTCTCTGGTACTAAAAAAAACCTTGAGTAAGCTCCGGATCCTGTTTGGTCTGCTGGGACTGGCTAGATGACTTTTCTAGCAACTTTTGGACCTCTGAAATTGCTCGTTCCCTGTAATGGGGTGGTACATCCAGTATTTTCCTTAGGGTTTTTGGGAAGGAGGTGAATGGTATGATATATCCTCTGGAAATTCTCTGTACCCATTTGTAGTTGGAGATTTTTTAGCCAGGCATAGGGATACAGGAATAAGCGACCCCCGACTGCCTCTAGAATAGGACAGTCGGGCTTCCCTTCAGGGACACTGGTAAGGTTGACCAGAGAACTGATCTGTCACCTTGATGTTGCAGGCCCCCTCTGCCACGAGAGCGGTGTCTTCCGTTATTACCCCCTCCTCTGATCTAAAGGGGGTATCACCACAGGTGTCTGGGAAGGCAGTGTGAGATTTTTGGAACCAATCTTGCCTCCCTTAGTGCCTTTGGGATAAGGCCGCATAGGGGTAACAAAACAGACCGACAGCAGACGAGTCTTTCCTTCACTTCAGGCCCGAAGAGAGTGGTGCCGTCAAATGGGGCACCGATAAAAAGACTTGTGGGGATCAGAGAAGGAACACAGGCGCATCCAGGACCGTCTACATAAGGCGATACCTGAACCTGCAGCCCTACTCGAACCCTCGGCTGCATACAAAATGAGCCTCATGGATGAGTTTACTATGGAGTTAAGGGTAGCAAGCTGGGTGGTCACTGTCAGCAACTCCCATGGCTACAGAATCCTGGAGAGCATCTCCCAACTCCTTAAGGAGATCTCTCTGCAGTCTAAGTGGGTCAGGTAGTTCAGCGATTGCAATGAAAATGTCGCTGAACTGAAGTTTCCCGTATCAGTCCATAACCCTAGAATCTCTGTTAGGGGGATGGACCCATGAAGAAGTCTCTGATAATTTCTTCTTGGTGGCTGCTGCCACCTCCATGGCATCAACAGGCACTCCTTTTGTCAAAAACTGCTTATCCGCGGGGGCAGTGATGAATTTATTAGGCCTCCGGGGAACAGGCTCAGTCATGTCCGGTGACTCCCACGCCCTACGAGAGATCAGCTGCATGAGCTCATTGTAGGGCAGAGACACCCAAGAGGTGCAAGGTTGAGACCCGAAAGCCTTCAGTAGCACTGACTCATCAGTAGGGCTTTTGGACTGCCAATCACACCACAGCTTAAGGATTTCAGGTATCTCCGCAAAGGAGAACCCCTCAGAGGGATCGTGGGGACCCTTCTGACTCATCTAAGTCAGTGTTTGATGTCAGAGACTCCTGTGGGGAGTCTAAGTGTATCCTCTTCCACACCCTCTTCCTGGGAACCTCTTCAGTGGGGATTTCTGGAGAGGTCTAGGAAGAGCAAGGAACACCCTGTGGTGTTAAGAGGCTCAGGGTCGACGCTGGGCTGGGATGACAGGAACAGAAGCAGATCCAGGAGCTATATGGGAAGAAGAGGCTAGACCTGAAGTAGAGATAGTCATCGGGGACAAAGCTCTCCTCGATTCCAATAGCCCCACGACTCGGACAGAACCAAAGTCCCCAAAGTAACCGCCAGCTCCCTCTGCACTGAGGCCGCGGGCTCCGAATCAGAAATAGAAGCAGAGCTCAACAGAGCAGAGGCCCTGAGAGGGAGAGCCGGCACCGACAAGTCAGTGTGACTCCCTCCTCAGGAGCCGACTAGAGAGCGTGGGCTCAGACTCCACGGTCGGCGCCGATGAAGTCCAAGCAGATGGCACAGAAGCAGGCCTCTGCTCCACGGGCTCTACAAGAATCAGGTCTGCCTCCTCTGGCTCCAAAGTACTGGTGCGGCTTAGAGGAGTAGAAACGTCCATAACAGTGGTCTTTAGTTCTGACGCAATGGTCAGAGCTGACAATTTGGGAAGTCCTGGAGCCTTCAGCAGCTTCTGCAAAAGTACATCCATGTCTGAATCACAAAGGATGACAGAAGAGTTAGATTTTACAGAAGGCAAAGATTGAAGGGGAGAGGCAGAAGTCCGATACCAGCTCCAGGGACATTTAGCTCCAAACAGAAACAGTCTACTCCAAAGGTATTGGGTCCGATGTTCCAGCAGATTCTCCCAATTTTGCAGGATTGTGCTTCAATGACAAAGAACTAGAAGCCAATGAAGATTTTGAAGATATAGGGGACTGACCAGCCCCATCCTGGCTAAACAAAACCTCAAAAGGAATGTTTGAGCAGGCCTCTATTTTAATTTTCCTTTTCTCTCAAGCAAAACCCTCTGAGGAAAAGTATGACATATGCTACATGACTCCTGAAGCTGTGAGCCCAAACAATATACGCATTACATTATGTCCATCAGTGGACATTTGTCCATAATCTGGACATTTTTTGAAGCCCAATTTAAGCAGTTTGTCCTTGCCCTGTGACATCCTTCAAATTATACAGTAAACTAACAAAATGTCAAAGTTGTTACTGCACAACTAAAATAAAGACAACTGCTGTTAACAATAGACTTAGTTAATTCACACCTACGCCCTGACAAGTAGGCCCAGGGGGCACTTAACAAAAGAACTACACTTTAATACAAAAGATAAGACGGGAAAAAGGGGTAAACCGTAAATAACATAAAACTTAGTTATTTGAAAGAAAGAATTAACTTGCGTAAATCCTATTTTTCTCCAAAAAGGAACTGCGCTCTGGTAACACACGAGATCTGTGCCATGGCAAACTACATCCGAGGTATTCCAGGCAGTGCATCATGGGATAAGGGGGTAGGTCTCGAGCTTTTGGTAAACCTAGAGCTTGCTAATGGCAGTGTCGAAGCCAAGGGATCAGCTCCGAACCCATCAGTGATGAATGGACAGCGAAATTTAACTTCACATGCATAAATTTCACAGCCCTTGGGGTGGGTGGGATTCAGAGGTGGGAGAAGAATGATGCAAACCCAAGCACAGAGGGGGAGCACAGTGAGCAGAAACATACCACAGGCAGGTTTAATGCAAGTGCCTAAAACGTGCACTCAGCACTTTAATTTTACTTACTTTTAGCAGGAAAGACAGACCAATAGCATACAATTTTGAGGATTTCATCAGGGTTACTTGTTCAAATGTTAGACAAATAAATGAAACTTTCAAACAGGAATCTGTCGGAGTGTTAGAAAGTCAAAGGTACAAAGGTATAGCTGTAAAAATTAGGGTCAGAGAGACAAATTTACAAGTCTGTTTAGTTATAGGTGAAGGAGGCAAAATATAATGCAGAAAGAGCCCTACGGCTGGCCAAAATGGTGATTCGCTTTGTTACACTGCACAGTAAAACACAGCTTAAACATTTTTTACATTTCTAACCTAATCTGTTTAATTCTTGGGAGAGAAAGTTTGTTTTTTTTTTTTTTTTGTTAGAGACTGTGGTGGCCAACTGCAATCCCCTATACACCACTTTGCAGGAGCCGCAGTACATCATTGTAGGTAACTATTTGACCAGAGAGAAAAGCAGAGATTCTAAGGTAAGCATTACATCAACAGGCAGTTATTTTACAATAGTACATTCAGACAGGTTTAGAGGGGTAAAAGTAGCACACTTAGAGTGGACTAGGTTTTAAGAGTAAGAAACCTTAGCAAGAAAGCAATGTAGTAAAGAACAAACACATGCTAGAGTTTACAGGTATGCCAGAAAAACTAATCCATCCATTGTACAACTCTGCTCTCATCCTCCCATGAGAAGGAATAACCCAGGGACGCTCCAACACACCCTTAGGCCCCCTGGACTTCTTTATCCTTTTCCCCTTGATTCCAAAGTTTCTTCAGACAGCACAGACATTGAAGGTCCGTCAACCTCATACCTCCTCATTGGCCTCAACAGTTGGTTTCCCTTTCTCTGCCCTCATACAGTTCAACTTCCTTGAGACTTGGTTTCAGACCCTAACTTTATATCAAACCCATCTGGCCAGTCTCACCTAGACACAAGGGCACTCAAAACTAAACAGATGATTTCTCAAATTCCTATGGTTCGAGAGTCCAGTCCCCCCCCCCCTTACATTGTAAACATCTTACGTTCCTCACAAACTTAACTAGGAAGACACAATAGAAAATTTAACTTATTTTATTTTACATGTGTTGACCAGGATAGTCTGACTGGAAACATGTCCATTTTCAGCGGAGGCCCGGGGAGAAAAGCTCCAAGGAACAAAACACATTGCATAATACATAAAACAAAATGTAAGAAACAAACCGAACATAAAAACCGTTTACAGAATTCAGAACAATTTATGCATTTAGTAAACAGTTTTACATATGAGGACCTAGAAGCCTCAGAGTAGTTGAGAAACACTGGAGTAATTCTTTTGCAATAGTAGTGAATGTGTTAGATTTAGAACATGTGTTAACCACCACAGATATCCAGGTGCCTGCGTTCACACCAAGTAGAATGCAAATAAAAAAACAGCATAGGCAGGGCTCCAGGTTCCAAATAGTAAAAATATTTAATAAGCAACAGAAAAATCCATAAGACACAAGCGCTTTCACCATAGGCGTCATCAGGTGTGATCAAGGGACATACAAATCACATACATTTAAACACAAATTTAAAATCACATGACAAAAACGTTGCTTAAACATAGCATAAGAAATGAACTGACTATACATGCTTGCTGCACGGCAGAGATTAAACATTAATACTAGCATGAGCTATCTGTGACTTTTGACTGATATAGCTGAAAGGGCGATAGAGCTGTCTTTGAATTCCGTTAAAAATAAGCACTCTGTACTCTTATCAACGTTTTATTGCTGATATACTAGAAAAATATGTTCAAGAGGTGCTAGAAAGTATCAACGTTTATTCAAGGAAACTTTTACAGATTACGCTAAAGAAACCCCAAAGGGACAAAGGATTTTGCTGCTGGAAATATTTTCACATGGCTGCGTTACACTGAGGATCCTCAAGGTGGCAATAATGCCAGTGGAAGAAATGTGGAAACCCATTCACATGCATATGTTGCAGACGTGAGAGCTACTGTCAGTTCTGATGGTAACTCTGTTCCTATTTCAGGAACATCCACGCTGCAAGATGGAACAACCAACCAGATGATCATAAAAAAACATTACAACTACAGCACAAGTTCATAGCGCAGATGTACATCTCCTATTAGTGATGCAAATTTGGATGCTTTTTTACGTGCATCTTACCCCCAGAACATCTATTTTCCACTTCCAATGAGAGAGAGGTCTACATCAAAAGGAGGTGGCCAGCAGAGGGGCAGGAGCCAGGTGAGGAACAAATGCAAGTACGAGGAGACAGGAGTGAGTTCATACAGCATAAAGAAATCTTTTATGAAAACAAAGACTTAGTTTTGAACTTGTCCCAACATGTTTTAACTCACGATGAACTTAGTCCTTAAGGACTTACTCCCAGCACAGATTCAAATATTTCTATCATCATTTTGGACATTAAATTGTTTGCTCGCAATTTGATGTGTAAATTGATATGGGGGGTAGATAATATTACAGACAATACGATTAATATATTTAAGAAACCTAGTAATTTTATTCCTAAACTAAATACTTTAGTGCAAGCTTTTGAAGAACTGTGTATTAATGATGTGTATGATTTATATAATAAAAAAAGATGTAAAAATTTTAAACCGTTTAAGTAAAACTGAATATGTAGCTCTCCAGGGTTTAGAAAATAATCAGGCAATCATGATTCAACCTGCTGACAAAGGTGGACAAATAGTTTTGGATAGAGAAAAATATGATGCTATTTATACGATACTGAGTGACCATACTTTTTACACTATAGTTAAAAAAAGAGGGAGAGTTAATGAAGTAATGAAAGTAGCCAAAGTTACAGAAATTAACCATCAAGGAATTGATGAGAATTTGTCAATATCTGATACAAGGTCTACCAAAAGTGTATTTAAAGAAAACATTTTTTGTTACGTTAGATGTAGTCTCACTATTTACGACTATTCCAAATGATGAAGGCATAGATTATGCCATACAAAATAAGTAGAATTAAATTTCTGTCTTGGTGGGAATAAGTTGGTTCAAATTAGAGAACATTTGCACCTAGTATTAGAGAAAAATAATATTTAGAGACTATTTATTGGCAAGTCAACAGAGTGGCAATGGGCACTCCATGTGCAAATAGTTGTTAATGCAGTAATGGCCACATGGGAGAGAGAACACACGTTAGGGGGTCCCTTTAATGCTAATATTTTATTTTTTTAAAGATTTGTAGATGACCTTTTCCTATTATAGGAAGGTACACCTGATATGTTAGACTGTGAAATATTTGAACAGTACAGATTTTCTGACCTTACAGTACAATGGTCATATACAAGTATTGATTTTCTAGATGTAACTGTACAAAGATGACAATGGCATGTTGAGCACTAAATTTTACAGGAAAGCATGTAGAGTGAATCATTTACTCAAGAGAAATAGTATGTATCCACAGTACATCTTCAGGAATGTTGTTCAAAATCAACTTTACAGGGCTTCCAGGTTAAACGTTAGTAATACAGGCTTCCAAAAAACAGTTATGCACTACTGGTATGGAATTATTGAATAAGGGATATTAAAGTGAGATGGTAGAGAAAGGAGTATTGAATGTCTTGGACATGAGAACTACTACAGCTAAAACCTTATTTTTCTGAGCCAGTGCAAGATAGAATTATAGAAGTAGAAGTTTCAATAAAGTACGGATGTCCTTGGCATATTCAAATAATATTCATCAGTATACTAGCATCATTAAGAATTGGAACATACAACGAACCATGTCAGTAGATTCATAGATTGTTCCACAATTTGTCTTTAGAAATAAAAAAAATCCTTTAAGAGACACCTATGCACTCCCAGAGATAATTATAATTTTAGAATACAAGGGAATACTAAACCATGTAATCACTGCTCTTTTTGTTCATATATTAACAGTGGCACTAGTTTTCTACACCCAAATACAGGTGAAATGTTCAAATTTAATACTAAGGCCACCTGTACAAGTATGCATGTAGTATATACGGTTGTGTAGTTTGCACAAAATTTTATGTCGGTAAAACCGACAGAAGGTTGAAAGATGGGATTAGAGAACACCTGTACCATATAGGCAAGAGAAGCATGTTTAATGCTTTGGTAAAACATGTTGTGAATACTGATGCCACCCCCATTGTTTTAGTTTTATGGTTATAGTTTTAGTTTTATGGTTATAGGTATGAATTTTGAAAGTAAAACGGGAGGTGATGTTAGGTTGAAAACAGAAGAGCTTGAAGCTCGATGGATTATTAAACTAAGAGCTAATGCTGAACATGGACTAAATTATTGCATTCCCTTGAGACCTACTTTGAAATCTAGACCATTATGTAAGAAATAATAGGTCTAGATTCATGTTAGTTATTAATCATTTTTAATGAAGTTTCATATTTTACACAAAGTATATTCACAGTTCATTTCTTATGCTAGGTTTCTTTAAATTCAACATTTTTGTCATGTGATTTTAAATTTGTATGTCCCTTGATCACACCTGATGAAGCCTATGGTGAAAGCGCTAGTCTCAGATTTTTTTGTTGCTTAAACTTTTTTACTACTTGGAACCTGGAGCCCTGCCTATGCTGGTTTTGTATTTAGAACATGGGCAAGACCAATGTAATTTAAAGTACTGTTTTAGAGTATTTTTGAATTGGACAAGTTAGAGTAATACTTGCTGGAAGGGAATTCCAAATTTTACCAACATAGTTAGCAAACAGAGAGGCACCAACTGAATTATAAGCTTTGATAGTTTGGACAAGCAGTTTGTTTGATGATCCAAGAGTACTGAGGGTGCTGTAAGGGTAAATTATGGGTTTGAGTGCTGGTGTTTTATTATGTTGGCTTAACACTTTAAATGCAACTAACAGCTGGTTAAGCTGGATTAGGGAAGGTAGTTCTAACCACCCTAGTGATTTTAGGTTAGTACATTGGTGTGTCTTAGTGCATGCCAGTGGAAAATCTGGCAATGTGATTATGGCAAGTTGATAATTTACTGAGTTCAGCTTTACCTAGGTTAATCAGCAGAGGGGAAGCAAAGAGTAAGGTCGCGAGTAAGTACGAGCAGGCAATGGCAGATTGCGCAGGTGGGGTAAGGAAAGGTTTGATCTTGTAAAGTGACCCTAGTTTTTTTGTTAATGATTTTGACAGCTTCGTTACTGCGTATATCAAATTTAAGGTCATTGCCTATAATGACTCAGTGCGTGAATGGGTGTGCCTTCCATGAAGGTTGGGCTTCAGGCTGGCACCTCTGCACCACAAAAACCCACTGTCAATCATTAGCGGACCAGAGTTCCACTGTGGCAACCCCCAACCAAGAAAAGCCAAGACAGTTTTAGTCTAAGAAGTTATGTACCTACCATAACGTTCCATGTTAGTGGTCTTCTTCTCGCCTTCTTTCTTGCTGGATGGGTTCGGAGCAACTCGGCAATTTACTAAAGCTCGAGAGCTATTCACTGGCTCGAGGCCCTCCCTATATCCCACAATGCTAGGCGTCAGATTCCCCAGATCTCATTTGGCAGAGCTAACACCAAGGAAAGATTCAAAGACACCTGTCCAACCACAAGGAAAAACTATAGTACAAGGACAGAGGACACAATGTACATCAGCGTTGTCCAGAGGAAGAAGGCCTCAAAAGGGGACTCTTCTCGGTCTGTCCAGGCTAGGGGGAAGGAGGGTGGGACGCAAGAAAGATGGCGAGAAGACAACTAACATGGAACGTTATGGTAGGTACATAACTTCTTAATGTTAAGTTGCCTCTCTCGCCTTCATTCTTGCTGGATGGGACAGCGTCCCTAGCACCTTAGTCCTGGGTGGCTCATAGATACAGACTCTTAAGCACAGTGGAACCAAACTCAGCTCTATTCCTAGAGGCCACATCCAACTTATAATGCGAAATGAAAGTATGAGGAGTGGCCCAAGTGGCTGCAGCACAAATAGATTCCATTGGTAGTCTTGCTTGAAAAGCTACAGATGTAGCTAAAGCTCTGGTGGAATGACCTTTAGGTTTAGCAGGGAGTTCTTTATGTCCGAGCTGATAAATCAAGGTAATGAGGACAACCACCTGGATAAGGTTACTTTGGAAACTGTCAGTCCTTGCTTGCTCTCAGCATAGGATAAGAAGAGTTGGTCTGATTTTCTGATTTGCTTAGTACTGTCCAAGTAGAAACGTAATTGCCTATGAACATCTAAGCGGTGCAAATTTTGTTCAGCTTTGTTCGAATAGTTAGTAAAAAGACAGGCAGATCAATAGTCTGATTCAGATTTGTTTCAGAAGGCATCTTGGGTAGAAACGAAGGATTAGGCCCAAGTGAAACTCTGTCCTTATGAAACAAGATAAGGAGGACGAATACAGAGGGCTTGAAGTTCCGAAACTCTCCTAGCTGATGTAACGGCTACCAAAGAGTTTTCCAGGAGAGCAATTTTAAGGAAACTGTCCTTATGAAACAAGATAAGGAGGATGAATACAGAGGGCTTGAAGTTCCGAAACTCTCCTAGCTGATGTAACTGCTACCAAAGAGTTTTCCAGGAGAGCAATTTTAAGGAACAGTAAGCCGCAGGTTCAAAGGGGGGGGGAGAATCAAGGAAGCCAGTATCAAAGTTAAAGTCCCATGGAGGCGGGGGATCTCTGACCGGGGGCCTAAGTTACAAAGTTCCTTTGAGAAAGGCCTTGCAAAGTTTGTGCGACATGATGCTGGTTTCTGACAGGCCAGCATGGAAATTTGCAATAGCAGCTAATTGGACCCTAATGGTGGCAGAGGAGGAACCAGCTTGAAAGAGCTCTATTAAAAAACATGGACAGGGGCTGTAAAGGGGTCAATATTCCTAGCCTCTGCCCAGAAAGAGAAAAGTTTCCACTTACTAGCACAAGTCTTCCTGGTGGCAGATTTGTGCTAAGTACAATTTCACGCACCGGCTGAGAAATTAGCGGAAACCTGGCTAAGGTTGAAAGTGGAGCAACCAAGCTGTGAGGTTGAGAGACTGAAGGGATTGGTGCAGCCCGCCTGACTGATGGACCAAGAGATCTGGCACAGGACCACATTCCACAGCTGCTCCAGCAGGTGACTATGTAGGAACGGGAACCAAATTTGTCGAGGCCAGTAAGGGGCAATGATGATCCTGGATCTCAATGCAGTTGCTTTCTGAATTAGTTTAGGAATAAGAGGAAAAGGTGGGAATGCATAAAGAAGAACCCCGGGGCCAATCGTGAACTAGAGCGTCTCAGGGGGAGTTCCCAGGAAGGGGAAAGAGAAGGAAGAAGTTGTCGCACTTGTTGAGAGGAGTTGCGAAAAGGTCGCAGCAAGGTTGACTCCATCTGTGGAAGATTTTGTCTGCTACTGATTGAGAGACCACTCGTGAGACATGAGAATAGCTCTGCTTAGCCTGTCCGCTATGACGTTGGACCTCCCGGGGATGTGCATTGCTATCAAACCATTGAAAGGAGATCGCCCACTGCCAGAGTGAGTGCTTCGACAAGGGATAGGACTTGGTTCCGCCCTGCTTGATGATGTACCATACTACAGACATTGTCCGTCTGAATTGCAATAGTCCCGGTGGGTAGAGTGTCCTGAAGAGCTTGCAATGCCAAAAGCACCGCTCTCATTTCCAAGACATTTATGTGCAGATGGTACTCTAGAGGTTGCTAAGTGCCCTGGACAGTCCTGCCCTGAAAATGCCCCCCCTGATCTATGGGTCACTGTGGCAACAGGAAGAGGAAGAACACACGTCTGCCCTGGAGTATTAGAGGGGAGACCAACCACTAAGCCAGGTGGTCTTTGCAAGATTGAGTGATTATTATAATCTTGTGAGACACTGGAAGCTGTTGAAAGGACCATTGAGTAAAAAGCATCCATTGTAGAAGCCGCATGTGAAAACGAGCCAGTGGAACTAGTATGATTGCTGCTGCCATGAGGCCCAAAGTCTTTAGTACAAATCTGGCCTGAATCCTGTTGCACTGTAGTAAGACCTGCATGTGTCGGCAGATGTCTGACACTCTGTCGAGAAGAAGTCTTGCAGAGAGGTCTTTTGTATTTAAGCTTGCGCCTATAGAGACTATAGACTGACAAGGCGACAATGCAGACTTTTAGAAATTTATTGATATACCTAGCTCGGAGCAAGTTTGGATGGTATAATCCCTGGCTCGTAGTAGCTGATGCCTGGTGGAAGCAGTGAAGAGCCAGTCATCAAGATATGGAAACACCTGGAATCCTCGCCGTCTCAGGTGAGCAGTAACCACTGCCATACATTTGAACACCTTGTGGGCTGTGGTGAGACCAAAGGGCAGGGCTCTGAATTGATAGCGACTGGCTCCTAGCCGAAAGCGGAGAAACCTTCTGGAGCGCCTGTTCATTTTGATATGGTAGTATGCATCCTGAAGGTCTATGGAGCACATCCAATTGTCCTCACCCAAAAAAGGTAGAATGGACTGAAGCGTGACCATCCGGAACTTAGTTCTTTGAACAGACTTGTTTAGCCTGAGATCCAAAATGGGTCTCCAGTCAGTCTTTTTTGGCACCAAAAAGAACTTGGAGTAAATTCCAGATCCCTGCTGGGACTGGCTGGATGGCCCATTTTTCTAGCAGTTTTGAAATTTGTAGCACTGCTTGTTCCCTTAGACCGGGTGGAACATCTGGATGGGACTTGGTTGGTTGTACCAGGGTGTGGACAAAGGGGATCTTTTAACCCTCTGATATGATAGACCGCACCCATTTGTCTTGTGTGAGGAGTTGCCAGGCTTCTGGGTACAGTGACAATCTTCCCCCGACTGCCTCTGAAGGCAGACAATCAGGCAGCCCCTCAGGAGTGCTGAAAGAGTTAGAGAAAGATTCTCTGCTATCCTGATTTTGCAGGCCCCCTCTGCCCCTCAGGCGGCATCTATTGTTCCCTCCCCTGCCCCTGGAGGGAAACTCACCACGTGTGTCGGGCACAACTCCCTGGGGTTTCCGAAACCACATTTTTCCACTCTTCTGATCCTTTGGGTATGGTCTAGAGGGAGTGGAGAAACAGACTCCCATGGCAGAGAGAGTCTTGCCTTCTTGCTCACACCTGGTAAGGGCATCTTTCACCTGTGGGCCAAACAGAGCCGAACCATCGAAGGGGGTATTGGTGAAGAACGCCTTAAAGGGATCAGCAAAGTTACATAACCGCATCCAGGCATGTCTTCTCAAAGCCACACCTGTACCTGCAGCCCTACTCACCCATTGGCTGCATAAGAAATGAGCCGCATGGAGGAGTTTACAATAGAATTAAGGGTCGGTAGCTGGGAGTTGATCTTATCTTGAGCCCCCGCAGCTGATGGATCCTGAAGGGCATCACCCAGTTCCTTGAGAAGATCCCTTTGGAGACGGGTGAAATGGCAGATAATTCAGCGACCGCATAGAAAAAGTCGCTGAGGAAAACATCCGCTTCCCGTACCTGTCCATTGTCCTAGATTCTTTATTAGGTGGATGGACAGGCACCGAAGGGTCAGCCAGCTCATTTGCGGCTGCTGCAACCACCATGACATCAACAGGGACACCTTTTGTCAAGAATTGCTTGTTGGGTGGGGCTGAAATAAATTTAGTGGGCCTACGGGGAGTTGGTTCCACTGTGTCCGGGGCTAACCATGCCTTTCGAGCCACTACTTCCATTAGCGGGTCGAAAGGTGGAGACACTCAGGAGGTGGAAGGGTGAGAACCAAACACGTCCAGGTAGATAGACTCATCTTCTGAAGGGTTAAGGGCAGTCCAGTTCCCCCTCTGCTTAAGGATCTCTAGGATGTCTGAAAAGGAGACATCCTCAGAGGGGGATCTTGGGGCCCCTTCTGAATCCTCCAAAATCGGTATCAGACGTGACTGACACGGGGAGTAGACATGTTTCCTCTTACATTTTCTCTTCTGTGGGGGCTCCTCCTCTTCTGTGGGGGCTCCTCCTCTCTTCTGTGGGGGCTCCTCCAAAGGATCGGGGGAGGCCTCGGAAGAGGAAGATGGGCCCAATGGGGCGACCTGGAGCATTTGCTCTCCACGCCTGTGGTCGGGAGGATGGACAGACCGATGCAGGCACCATGGGGGGAGGAGCCGAAAGGGCTGATCGAGGGGCCGACTCAGGAGTCAGCACACTCATGACCTTGAAGGTGCCCCTGTCAGGCAGAGCAGAAGGTCCCCACTCCGAAGAGAGAAGAACCCCTGCCGGCACCGAGAGGGCCGGCTCCGAGGCCGAGCTCACCTGCGCAGATGCTCCAAGAGGGAGAATGGGGTCGGACAAGGGTCCGATGCCAGTCGCCCCCCTCAGAGCAGACGAGGGAGTCTCGGCACCCAGATCCCTCCAAGGACGGAACCAAAGAGGAGATCGGAGAAGACGAAGGAGCCAAAAGGTGTGGCATCGGTTCCAGCGTTACCAAGATTCGAGCCCCAACCAGCTCCGGCTCCGAACACAAGGAGGGAGTCTGAGGAGGAACTGCAAAAGATATCGGGACAGCCACAGTCTGTTGAGATGGGCTGGTTAACATTTTGGCCAGATTTAAGGAGTCTGACCACCCTCTAAGTCATGATCGGATAGCCTGGAAGACAGAGATGAGTGGGACTCGTGGCTTTTTTCAGAGATTGGAGCAATGGTGACCTAAGAGCCGAACAAACAGATTCTAGCGAAGGGGACCTAGAACGTTTTCGGCTCTAAGACGGTTCCAACACTAAAGTCACAGCCGACTGAGGTCCAGAGGTGTCTGCTCCAGCCGGAGCAGAAGAGGAGGCAGTCACTCCACCAGGCAACTGCTCCAAACAGGGAGCAGACGGCCTGGTGGTCTTAGAGGATTTACCTGACAAAGGCTTGGTCGTGGATCCTTCTGGCTTAAGGCTCTCAGGAGGAGCTTGTTCCTACGCTCCTGCAGGACTCTCGGGCTGAAGGCATGACAGACTGAGCAGGAGTCCTGCAGGTGTAGGGGACCCAAGCAATAAACGCTAGTGTGACAGTCTGTCAGACATCTTCTGACAGCCCGAGTGACACTTCTTAAAACCTGAAACTTTGGTATCCTTAGACATAGTGGATACCAAAGAAGAAAAGTCACTAGTGCTTAAACACACAAAAAAACACTAAACTAAAGTTAACTTTTATACTAATATTAAAAGAAGAGATTAATACGACCTGGAGCCAAGTAAATTTGCAACCTCGTAGCTGAAGCGGCAAACAAGATCTGGGGATCTGACGCCTAGCATTGTGGGATATAGGGAGGGCCTCGAGCCAGTAAATAGCTCTCGAGCTTTAGTAGATTGCAAAGTCGGAGCAGAGGATTGGCTCCAAACCCATCCAGCAAGAATGAAGGCGAGAGAGACAACTTAACATAGACTCTTAATAGCTCTGTATGGGGGTCTGGAGATGGTGCCGTTGTCAGAGTAAGTAGAAAATGAGAATGGGTTAGACCTGTTGGTGGGGGAGAAAAGTAGCAATTTAAATACTAAAAAAAAAAAAAAAATACAAACTAAAGATCAGCCATTTTTTCAACTGTGTTAAAAAGTTGACTGATTCTGTACACAAATCTGATTGACAGGAAGCTGAACAAAGAGTGGAGTCATCTGCACACTGAATGCAAGCTGCATTTGGGATGGTAGTATAGAGATCAATAATAACTATAGAAAACAAGAGAGGTCCCAGTATGGATCCCTGGGGAACTCCTAGGGTATTGGGTAGAAGGGTAAATAGCTTATTCTGCCATAGGACAGCCTGCTGTCTGCCATTCAAATAAGATTGGAACCACTGGAGAGCAGCCTTATCTAAGTAGGTAGTTTTTAGGATCTGGATTAGTAGCTGGTGATTGACCATATCAAATGCCTAAGAAAAGGGCTGAGAATAATTTATTATTACGGTTATGGTTTATGGTATTAGAGAAGGCAAGGAGGGCTGAGGTGGTGCTATGATGAGGCCTGAAACCAGGCAGGGAGTTGGCCAGTAAGTTGTTTTGGATAATGGAAATTATTTTCTATTGGAGCCCGAGAGAAAGACCTTGACCCTTTTCAGCCCTTCTTCCCACAGTACAATACTTCATAGTGCATCTTTAAAGTGTGGCTAGTTGTTCCAGCATCAAAGTTCAATTACCTGCCATTTATTCATTTCATATCAGTGAAAGTCATCTCTCTACAACCTAAGGCTATCCAAGCCTTTCCTCAGGGGTGCCTTTCTTCTAAGAGACCTACTCAGAGATACAGCTCCACCATGGGATATTACCATTGTTTAGTAGTCCTTGACAAAACCCCTTTTGAACCTCCAGCTAAAACAGATCTGAATCTGCCCTAGAAGATCTTAATCTTATTAGCTATTACTTCTGCCAGAAGAATCTCTGAGCTACATGCACTTGTATCCAAACCTCCTTACTTGGTTTTTCAAGAGAGTCTAAGAAGAAATCCATCTTTCTTCCAAAGGTGACTTAAAAATTTTCTTCAATCAGGCCACAAACCTGCCAGTATTTTACCCAAATTTCTCAAAGGTGAATATAATTTACATTTGCTAGCTGTTCATCATTAGCTGCATTTTTATTTGCCTAGTCTAGGATTAGGTATCACAACTTGGAGCACTTGAAATAAAAAGGTGTGTGTTGCTCCTTCTCTCATGGTGTGCTTCGATAGAGCACTACATTCTTGTTTTCTAGCTAGGCAGTAGCAATGGTCCCTTATCCGTTCTCTAAGGGACCTGTTGGTTTTACCAACATAAAATGAAAAACAGTAGGTACAGTGTGCAATATAAACAATGTTCCTGGTGTTACAGTCACTATTCTGATTTAGTGTCCAAAGGTGACCTGAAACAGGATGCCTATAGTAGTGTGATTCATCTACATATTGGCATTGTGCACATCTGCCACACTTATTTGTTCTTTCAAAACCTGACCTTTCTTGAAGCCCTAGGCCTTTACTGTTGCATAGCAACCTTTTCAGATTCAACATATTACTGAAAACAAAGATGGAGTATGGCCCACTAATCTGGTAATGCTCTCATTCGCTGTAAGAATGTTCCAGTGCTTGTTGATTAGAGTTAAGTAGCATGTTACAGCCTATTCCATAAGGCATAACAAAGCCAATAAAATTATTGGCAACGGAATCTAGAGGTCTTCTACTTTCACCACCATGAGTATGGTTTTGCTCTATTCTGTCTGAGATATTGCATTTCTGTGTATACTTTTTGGATTTCATCTTCAGAATAAGCTCGTGCCAGAAGGCCATCACTTAGCTCATTCAATCCTTGCTGATAGTCAACATTCGTAGTGGAAAGCCTGGATATTCTCATAGCTTGTCCCTTTATGATGTTCTGAAAAATATGTGGAGGGTGCATGCTGTCTCTGTGAAGAAAAGAAGGCTTGTAGCAGGGTTTCCGATGTATCTTCGTATTAATGCTATTGCCTTGCTTGTAAATGGTTACATCCAAAAAGTCAATGGACTCAATACTGAAAGCGGAGCTAAAGTGGATATGCAGGCTGGCGGCCCATAGGGAGAAAGGCCTGAATGAAGTTCTGTCCATTAAACCGCAGTTGAAGGCCAGACCTTTGAGATGATCTAGATGACCTCATTTTCTGTTGTCTCATATTCTTCATTTGTACTTTGATAAATTGATTACATAATATTTAGGCTTCAAGTTTATACTATGGCTTCCCCATATACATCACTTGGTACTGTTGGTTCATGAATTGTATCCACAGTAGGCCAGTTCTGTATATTTTATGCTGAATAGGATATGTCAACATTCTCATTTGTCATACC